>NC_133666.1:584221785-584324919 GCF_037893015.1 Macrotis lagotis
AAATACAAGTAGGCAAACACATCAGTTGGACATACACCAAACACCCTTACTTAACAATCCTCCCTCCATGGGGGCGGGTATAAACCAAACACACCTCAGAACTGCCTTCTCTGGTCAGTCTGAACCATACAGGGCAGGTCACATAAGGGCTACTGTGAAATACCACATGGCATCAGCTTAGTTGAAGCCCTACAAAACTCAATTTTTTCCTGTTTTGTGGAGAAAGGGACACAGAAGGAGGGCTAGAGGTCCAATAATTTTCCTACTTTTCTGAAGATCTATTATGTAAAAAAAAGGGGTGTGCTTCTCACCTATGGAGCTCATTCCAATTTCCCAAGTCTAGGCAAAGTCTCCTGGCTGACTCGCCATTATATAGCCACTGGCTACTTGAGTTTGGTTCTGCCTATGAGGAATCATTATTCAGACTCAGGAAAGCAAGGGTGGAAATAAAAAAAAACATTATTAAAGGAAGTTATAACACATAAGAAAATGGTAGGTAAAGAGTAACAGAGACAGAGGGGCAGTCAAGCAGAGCTTGACCGGACCAGCAAGTTAAAGATGACTGGTGACCCACAGTGGAGTCCAACTCAGGTTTTCATGTCTTGCCTCTCATCCTGAGGGCAAAAGGTGAACTCATTTCCCCTTACTGGACCTGTAATTAGGTAGAAGGTGAAGCCTAAGGAGATCAGGATACAAATTCACATTAAACAATGAAACAATGGTGGTCAATTTACATCAAGAATTGGATCTCCATGCAATTTGACAAGATTTAGCAGTCTTTTAACATTACAAATTTTGTTTCTGTTACATTCACAATTCTCTAATTCTAGTCAATTCTCATCTCAAAAGTAGGTGGTAGGCAATTTACATCTTCACCCAATTTCTACATTGATAATTCTCTGCATTTTTTCTCTGCATCAGTATGTTGGTATACCTATAAAAACCCAAGAAAATCATCTAAAAACGCCTTGAAACAATTAACAAATTCAGCAAAGTAGCAGGATATAAAACAAACCTACATAAATCATCAGCATTTCTATATATAAACTACAAAGCCAAAGAACAAGAGATAGAAAGAGAAATTGCATTTAAAATAACTGTAGACAATATTAAATACATGGGAATCTACCTCCCAAGATGAACCCAGAAACCATATGAACACAATTATAGAGTTCTCCTCACCCAAATAAGGTCAGATCTAAATAATTAGATGCTTACAGTTAAACAGTTGAGCTAATACAATAAAAATGACAATTCTAACCAAATTAAATTACTTATCCTGTGCCATATGAATCAAACTACCAAACTACTACTTTGCCAATCTAGAAAAAATAGTAACAAAATTAATCTGGAGCAAAAATAGTTCAAGAATAGAAAGGGAAATGTTTAAAAATTGTAAAGGAAGGTAGCCTAGCTCTACCAGATCTTAAATTATACTATAAAGCAGCAGTCATCAAAACTTCTTGATATTGGTTAAGAAATAGAGTAGTGGATCAGTAGATTAGGATGGATTCAAAAGAAATTGCAGTAAATGACTACAGAATTCAACTATTTGACAAACTCAAAGACATCAGTTTCTGGGATAAAAACTTATTATTTGTCAGAAATTGTTAGGAAAACTGGAAAATAATATGGCAAAACCTAGACATAGATGCAGATTTCACAACCTAAACCAGAATAAGGCCAAAATGGGTATAGGATTTAGACATAAAGAGCAATATCATAGATAAATTAATAGACAAAAAATACTTTATCCAGCTGATCTATGGAAAAGGGATAGATTTATTACCAAACATGGAAAACTAGAAGAAAATGTGAATTACCTCACTGAAAGTACCACTGAACTGGAAAACAGATCCAAGAGAGACAATTTAAAAATTATTGGGCTACCTGAATGTCATGATCAGGAAAAGAACCTTGACCTAATTTTTAAATAATTTCTACAGGAAAATTTCCCTGATATACTAGAAGCAGAGGGTAAAATAGAAATTGAAAGAATCCACTGATCTCCCCTGGAAAGAGATTCCCCAAGAAAAAAACAACCCCCAGGAATATTATAGCCAAGTTTCAGAACTCCCAATTCAAAGAGAAAATATTACAAGCAGCCAGAAGGACACAACTCAAATATTGTGGAGATACAGTCAAGATCACACAGGACTTAGCAGCATCCACATTAAGAGTTTATAGGGCTTGGAATATAATATTCAAGAAGGCATAGGAGCTTGGAATGCAACCATGAATCTAAGTACCCAGCAAAACTGAACATCCTCTATCAGGGAAAAGATGGACTTTCAATGAAACAGGAGAATTACAAATGTCCATGTTGAAATGACCAGAGCTGGACAGACAAGTCTGATCTTTAAGTACAGGACTCAAGTGAAACATAGAGAGGGTGGATGAGAAGGGTAAATTGTAAGGGACATAGTGATGATGATGATGAATTGTGAGTATTCCTGCATGGAAAAATGATACTGATAATACTCATATGAATCTTCTCATTCAATAGAGCAGGTATAAAGAGACTTTATAGATGAGGCACAGGAGAGAGCTGAATTTAAAGATAATAATATATTGTAAAAATGGAGTTAATGGCTAAAAAGGAAATAATGTTCTGGCAGTAAGAGAAAGGAGAGGTAGAATAGGCTAAGATATTTCATGTAAAAGAATCAAGAAATAGCTTTTGGCATGGTATGGAACAGGGGAAGGTGGGGGGAATAAGGGAGACTTCATTCTCATCAGAAATGATTCAGAGAGGAAACAGCATACATACTCAAAAGGGTATAGACATCTAGAAGAAAAAGGAGATAAAGGGAATAAGAGAAAGAGGACAGGGGAGGGGAGGGGGTGTGGGTGAACAGGAGAAGGTAGATCATAGGAGAGGATAGTCAGATATAACACATTTTCTTTTTTACTTTTTGCAAGGTTCTGGGATTGGATGGCCTGTCAGGGACCACATGGCCAGGTAGTTGCTGGATCTCTGGGGTGGGATGTAGGTTTGGGGCCTCTTGGCCCCAGGGACTGTGCTCTGTCTGCTATACCACTCAGCTGTTTCACAACACATTTTAGAAGAGAGACAGTGAAAGGAGAAAGAAAATATAATAGATAGTAGTGGGGAAGAATGGATTGAAGGAATTACAATCAGCAATAGCAACTGTGGAAAAATATGGAAGCAACTTCAATGATGGACTTGTGCTAAAGAATGTGATCCATCTGAGACAGAGCTGATGGTATCAGAACACAGACTGAAACACATTCTTTCTCTTTCTTTCACTTTTTTCTCATGAGGCTTTATATTTTTATAGTGGGAGGGGTATTATGTTTACTCTTACAACAAGAATATTTTAGTAATGGGTAAATAAATTAAAGAAATTTTTTAAAAAAGAACAATATCATCCACACCTAAAGAAAAAAAAATGCAGAATCTGAAAAAAAATCAGAAAAGTTCTACATGTTCCAAAATATTCATAGCATCTCTTTTTGTAGTGGTAAAGATTTGGAAATTGAGAGGATGCCCATAATTGGGCAAAGGCTAAACAAGTTATGGTACATGAATACTATGAAATATTATTGTTCTATAAGAAACCATAAATGTTTGGACTCTAGACAATCATCGAATGACTTGCAGGATCTGATGCTGAGTGAAGAGTGTAGAGCCAAGAGAACGATGTACACATCAACAACATTATGAAATGAACAACCTTGTTGGAAGCAGCTCCTCTCGACATTCCAGAGAACTAGGACAACTGTATCAGACTGGTAATGGTCTATGTTATCCCCAACCAGAGGAAGAAAAACAAAACAACACACACACACACACACACACACACACACACACACACACACACATACACACACACACAAATACCAAAAATACCTCTACTGAATCTGATGAACACTTAATAAAAATTATCTCTTATGTTTCTCTTTCCCTTAATCCTAATTCCTCATGCCCAAAATTACTAATTTGTAAATACATTTAATAAAATATGTATAGAAAATGCTAACCTGACTAAAGGGTGGAAGGAAATTTTGTAACTTGGAGATATGTATGTACAAATGGAAGAAAATAAAAAAATAAATAAATATATAAAAAAGGTGAATAAGCAGCCCTGAAAAGGATCCAGTAAGTGCTCACACCAGAAATGTTAATCATCCCTGCAGGCATTTACTATACAATTTACTCACATAAGTAAAGGAAAGTGAAGTGAATCACTGAGTATAAATGCATTATGGGTAATTCAATCATACTATTTGCTGATATGCCAGACACTATGCCAAGTGCTCATGAAATAAAGCAAAAAGACAGAACAGTTCCTTCCATTATGACACCCACATCCTAATGGGGGAGAAAAGATGTATATAAATATGCAAATATAAAATATGGACAGAACTGATAAGATAGCCCCAGAGAGAGATGGAAAAAAATGCAATAATAGCCAGGAACGAGGCAAGGTCTCCTGGGGGTGGTGACTATTGGCTTGAGGCCTTAAGGAAACCAAAGATTCTAAGAGTCAGAGGAAGTAAAGAGGAATAACATTGCAGACATAGTAGAAGTCAGTGCAGAGGCAAGAAGGAGTCTTAAGCAATATTTGTGAGCATCAGCAGTGTACCTGGACCATGATATGTAATGGATTGGAAAAAATAGGAAGTGGTCAAGTTTTGAAGAGCTCTCAATGCTATACAAATGCCTTTATATTGGATTCTACAAGTAACAGGAAGTTTTCTGAGTGACATGGTCAGACTTGAACTCTGGGAAAATATCTTTGAAAAGAGTGGAGAGTGGATTGGAATACAGAGTAACTAGAGATAGGGAGTTCAATTAGCATATGATGGTTAAGTGACTTTCCCAGGGTCACACAGTAGATGTCCGAGTCAGGATTTGAACTCAAGTCTTTTTGATTCCATCCCCATTATTTTAAAAATATCTTAGTATTATTATTAAAATAGTTTTGACCTCATTGATTCCCTTGAAAGAAACTTGGGGACCTATATGGTGTCTCCAGACCACAATTTGAGAACTGCTTTTCTAATACATCACTTCAGTCTTAGCATTTATTTGTATTTAGATTTATAAAGTTTTTGAAAGAACATTTTTAAAATAGTATCAGAAGGAGACAATGGAATACTCTATGAAATAACACAGTCTATATGCCAGGAGACTTGGGTTCTTGTACCAGATTGGTTGCCAGATGACTTTATGTAAACACCCAGAGGCATACTTGGGATTCCTCTGCATGCATGTTTCTGTGTTTGTGTTTTTGTCTATGTATATGAATGTATATTTATATCTGTGTGTATGCATGTGCATGTGAATATAGTGTACATATGCTTATATTATGAGTATGTGTTAAAAGGGCATTCAAGGGAAAATATGCAGTATAATAGAAAAAGAGGGTACAACTAGGTGTCAAAATAAATGGAGTGCCAGGCTTGGAGTCAGAAAGAGTCATCTACCTGAAGTCAAATCTGAACCTGGACAACTCACTTATCCCTTTTCCTCTTATTTTTCTCCTCTACAAAATGAGCTGGAAAAGAAAATGGCAAACCACTCCAGTATATTTCCCAAGAAAACTTTCAAATGAGGTCACAAAGAATTTGAAACAATCAAATAACAATGATGAGTGGAAAGAAAAACAAATATTTAATATGAATATTTGGGTTTAAACCTTGTCTTTGTTACTTATTACCAATGTAACGTTGGACAAATTACCTAATCTCTCTGTGGTTCAGGTTCTTGATTTCTAAAAATCAGAGAACTGGACTAGGTGACTTCTAAAATTTTTTTCATATCTGCAACCATTATCTTCTTTCTCATGTCATTTTCAACTATAAATTTTATGGACACATGATATATTATGTTGTGCACCCTTACATTCTTTTTCTCCCCTCTTTTGACTGGGTGAAATTGAGAGCAAGCACAAGAGAGAAGGATGACACAAAATGGATGTCTAAGGAATACAAGTGGAGGGCAAGTTCATTCCCCCCCACCTTTGCTTCAAAGATTAGAGGAGGGAGAATGGATTCATGGACTCCTATGGATATGTGAGTTTCAATTATTTTCCTATAATCAACTAGAGAAGTACTTTCCTTACCTAGTGACTGCCTCCAAGAGTCACAGCTCAGTCATGAGCCAAGGGAAATCTCAAAATGATGAGCTTCAAGAACATTTTTTTCTAATTCATCCTCCTCTAGGGAGATCTTTGGTCTTAATTGAAGGCATAATGGAAAACTGAAATTTGTGCAAGAACAAGTGATGCTAGTTAGTTTAAAGTTGGGGAGGAGGTTGGGAAATTGATTGACATTAAAACTAGATACACAAGTATAAAATTAATTTTATAATTGAATTTCAGGAAGTGATCCTTTTTTCTTGGCCCTTTAGAGTAGACAGAAGTGAAAGGCAGCTGCATGGTTTATAGTGAGAAGACAGAAACAGAAGAAGGGAATGATCTTTATAACATAATCAGCAATAATCATGTAAAGAAGAGATAGCAATACCTAGAAGAAATTTATTGATTTGGTTGAATTTTCTTTAAGTTCAGTATAGAGTTGCCACCCAGGATTTGTGTGGGAGAAATAAAACTCCATGAAATGACACCAGCAAAGGACAAATGACATTAAGGACTTGACAGCTCCAGGTCAATTCAGTCACTGAGAAACAGCAAACAACAGAATGGCAGACCCCTATTGCTTTTGTTAGACTGTGTTCCTTAAAGGTTATTCTGTGACCACATACATGCTCGTTTATTTATTCAATCAGCTTCCCTTGTGAGACAGGTCCAGATAAAACATGGCAGATCCTGCCAGATGTATGAAGGAATGAGGGCTCTGCAAAATATGGGCAAGAAAGCAAGTACCTGTAAATGCCTTTGGATGAATTCAAATTTTATTCTTCATATCCTGTAGAACAATTGGAATAACAACAGTATACCCATTGAGATGCCATCTTACCATACAGGATGATATCTCCATTTGTTCAGTTTTTATTATCAAGATATTAAATTAGAAAGAGCACTTTGAGATAAATATATAGCATATATAGCAAATGATATTGTATATTAATATTGTATCATGTCTTGTTATATCATATGATATTGTATATTATATCACATCATAAGAAGCCTTGTGGTTTAGGAAATAGAGAGTTGAAGCACTTGAAACAAAAAAAAAAGTTTCTACTAAGCCTTTCTCCTTCAAACAAAAGTTCCCCAAATTTGTATAAAGTATTCTAGTTCATGCCAAAGCCAAATATTTTCCCCCCAATCTCAAATTTACAAATTCATTTGAAGGTCAAGACTCTGAAGAGATTATGAAAAAGGGTAAAAACATCACTTGTACAAAAATATGTGTAGCAGCCCTGTTTTTGGTGGCAAAAATTGGAAATTAAGTGAATATCCTTCAATTGGGGAATGGCTTAACAAACTGTGGTATATGTATGTCATGGAACACTATTGTTCTATTAGAAACAAAGAGGGATGAGAATTCAGGGAAGCCTGGAAAGATTTGCATGAACTGATGCTGAGCGAGATGAGAAGAACCAGAAAAACATCATACACCCTAACAGCAACATGGGGGTGGTGATAAGCCTTGATGGACTTGCTCATCCCTTCAGGGCAACAACCAGGGACAATTTTGGGCTATCTGTAATGGAGAATACCATCTGTAAACAGAGAAAGAAGTATGGACTTTGAACAAAGACCAACGATTATTACCATTAAATTAGAAAAAAAAGTTATATTATTATGTAATTTTACTATCGCATACTTTATTTTTCTTCCTTATGGATATGATT
Source organism: Macrotis lagotis (assembly GCF_037893015.1). Taxonomy (NCBI): domain Eukaryota; kingdom Metazoa; phylum Chordata; class Mammalia; order Peramelemorphia; family Peramelidae; genus Macrotis; species Macrotis lagotis. The sequence continues at coordinate 584,229,575 of NC_133666.1, forward strand.
TCTCTGTCATCACATTCAACTGAGATCAATGTATAACAAGGAACCAATATAAAGAATAACAGAATGTCTTTGTGGGGGTTTGGGGGAGGGAAGCAAGAATGGGGGAAAAATTGTAAAACTCAAAATAAAATCTTTCTTTAATAAAAGGGGGTGCTCCTAGGTGGTGTAGTGGATAGAGCACTGGCCCTGGATCAAGAGTACCTGAGTTCAAATCCACCCTCAGATACTTAATAATTATGGCCTTGGGCCTTGGGCAAGCCACTTAACCCTATTTGCCTTGCAAAAAAAAAAAAAAAAAAGAAAGTCAAGGCTCATCCACAAGAAGTCTGTTCCTATATCTAATTGCTCACACTGGGCATATTTTTTCTTCTTCCACAGTAGATTTGGGTGCCATATCTTTGTCAGAGACATCCACATCCTGTAAGAACGTGATTGAATTGCCTCCCAGTAGCCACTTCCCTCTCCCTTTCCTCCTATTTTTTATTTTGCTTTGTTTTTTTTATCATCTTTTTCTTGTCCTTTATTCTTATTTTTAAACTAAGTATTTAATAATATGATTCTTGATATCATAGTCCTTTAAAATTCCATAATTTCATCATATTTACTGTGAAGTGAAAATAAAGATTATTTTTATATTAGATAGAAGCTATGTAATTATAATCAAAACAAACAAAATGTTTTATGACCTGATGACATAGGAGAAAAAAAATCATCACAGTTTGGGACATTTTGTATGTATGTGCACCTATATGTATATGTGTGTGAATGCACACATATTATATACACACATATATGGGCTTTGTTTTTCTTCAAATGTATAAGTATTTTTATGCATGAATATTTTTTTGAAAAAAATTACAAATATGATTAAGAAAAATAAATGCTTTGGCCATGATTATATCTTGGCCAAAACATTTATTTATTTTGACATATATGTATGTATATAATAACCCAAAATATATTTATATCACTACATTATGTTACTAATATATCTTATTAAGTTTATATTTTGTTATATATTTTATGTTTACTAATGTACATTACTAATATTAGATTAAAATACATTGCTAATATTAAATATACTATATTACTATTACTTACACAGGACTCCTTCACTTTCTTTTTTTTTCTTTTTTTGCAAGGCAGGGGTTAAGTGGCTTGTCCAAGGCCACACAGCTAGGTAATTATTAAGTGTCTGAGGACAAATTTGAACTCAGGTACTCCTGACTCCAGGGCCAGTGCTCTATCCACTGCATCACCTAGCTGCCCCATGACCCTTCACTTTCCATCTCTAAATTTTTGTATTGACAGTGCCTGGAATGCTCTCCATCTTAGTTCTGCTTCTTAGTTTCCATAGCTGCCTTTAAGACTTAATTCAACTCCATCTAATATTTAACTTTCCCCACTAAATTACCTTCACCCACTCTATATGTGTGTGCTATGTACTGAGTTATTTATATAACTTCCTCCCTCAGATCATGTATATTTTAATGGGAGGAAGTTATATAAATAACTCAATTTTTTCCAACCCTTTTTATATCAGTACTTAGCAGTGTGTGTAGCATAGCAAGAAATTTAAAAATGACTATTGACTGACTGACTGGAAACCTATAAGTCAGTTTGATTAACCATAAAATGAATAGGTTGGACAAGATTACTTCTGAGAGTACAATCTATGTCTGAATATATGATTTAAACCTATACTTTAATCTTGTATAATGATTATGGTGTTTTTTCCTTTAAACTGAGAAATCTGAAGAGTTGGATTGAGGAAATAGAGACCGGGGGAAAAAGTGTGTCTATACTAAATAAATTTTCTTTTTCCCTTTACAAAGACATCTCCATCTGACAAACTCTTTCTTACCAAGAATAGGGGGGAAACCCAGTCAGTAAACATGTTCTGTGATCATGACTGGTAATAGCAAGTCTAAGAAATATGTCAAATATGTCATCATGGTAGTTGCTTTTGTCCTTAATTCTTGAAGAAGACCATGACATCAGGGAGGAGATGCCATGACAAAGATATCAGTTGAATTTTAGTAAGGGGGTACCATACAAATCACCAACTTTATTTTCTCCTCAGAAGTTATCTGAGTCCAGTGACCAAATTTGAATCATATGACTGGAAATGCCCCTAGATTCAAGGCAGAGTTAAGTGACTTGCCCAAGGTCACACAGTTAGGACATGTTTGAGGCCAGATTTGATCTCATATACTTCTGATTCCAGGGTGGGTACTCTATCTACTGCATGGATTATGGCTCAGTAAAACGTGTTTAGAATTGGAGTCAGAAGCTCTTGGTTCAAATTAAAGCCTAGATAATCTTGAACCTTTCACATCTCTGGACTTCAGTTTCTTCGTCTCTAAAAAAGTGTTTTGGGTTTAATTTGCTTTCACTTCTATATCTATGATTCTTTGATATATCTGAACATTTTCCAACCTCTTTTTCCCCTTTACATATCTTGCTACTCCTCAGATAATGTATCTTTGACAACAGTGTCTGAGAAAGACTGTTGCTTCTATAGCTTAGCTAGAAAAATGGGCAGCATTTTGAAGTCCTATTTTTTGGAGCTTCACACCATGATAATCTCTAGGACTTATGCCTATGAGAACTGCTATTCAACAAAGGAGAGTAGAAGAATTTAGAATCTGGGGAATTGGACAGACAAGTCAATTATAATGACTGGAGGAAATTAATGGTCTTAAAAGATCCTTAAAAACCCATTCTAGTAGAATCGATGCTTATATCCTGATAATTTCTGGTTATAGCCATTTACCTCCTCTAGCTATTCTTTCCATGTAAAAATGAAAAATAGAAAAGAAAAAAAATTCAGGGAATTCAACTAAATTGACTGATCCAGTGCTAAAATATGAAATATTCTGTATTGTCCCTCAAGATCATGAAAGCAGAGTAGTATTTCCTCTTGTTTACTGTAGCTCAAGATTGGTCATTATTACTACAGGTTTGCTTTCATTTCCTTTTTCATTTACATTATTGTATTCACTGTGAAGGTTGAAGCAACTTAAATACAGCTATTAGAATGCTGGGCCTGAAATAAGGAAAACCTAAGCTCAAATCTAAGCACAGACACTTCTTAGCTCTGGACAATTAATTTAAACTATGTCTGTCTCAGTTTCCTTCTGTGTAAAAAGGGGATAATAATAGGATTCACCTCCCAGAGTTGTTGTAAGGATCAAATGAAATATTTGTTACACAATAATGCCTGGCCAATAGTGGATACTTAATAATACCTTCTTTCTTTGAATCTGTATTAGTTTATTAGTTTCCTATTAATCCCTTATTAATGTTTCCTCAATTTTTATATTCAGAGTATTTCAGATTTGAAATCTGAGGAGATCTCAGAGATAATTTATCTCAACTTCATCTTATAGAGGAGGAAAATAAGATTAATTGACTTGTTGAGGGAAAGGGGGACTTGCCTGAGAGCCCTTCTATCCTCCATATCTATGTCTTTTCAGCATTTCTGGTTATGTTTCTAAGCTTATCAAATGATTTTAGTGCCTTTTCCTTAGGGTAGACTGGGAAATCTGCAGGGTTAAATTATAAAAAAAATGAAAACTAAAAATACATTTGAGGTGGCATTTGTACATAGGATGCAAGTCTTCTAGACTTATAAGTCTAGTTTCTACCTACAATGTGACTTCAATGCACATTGATATTGCATTAAATTCACATACTATGATTGTTCAGTTATTTCTTAATGGCTAGATGAGTACTTCGTTTCTAGCTCTTTGCTGCTACAAAAAATTGTTCCAAGGAATATTTCATTTTATCAGCCCTATAACTTTTTCTGACATCTCCTTTCTTCTCTGTCATGGGAAATTTGCACAAACCAAGCTGATGCTGAAATAGCTCAGGTTGCAAATTGAAATGTCCGGAGCACTCTAAGAAAGGCCTTTTGATCCTTCTCTCTGGACTTTCTTTGTCCCTTTGAAGTGAATTCATCATTATTGCATTTGCCTGGTTAAAACTGCCGAGTATCAAGAAGTATGAGAGTGCACCAGGAAATGATGGATTCATGGAAAATCCTCCATGAATCAAAGCATTCTACAATGTCATTATATACCCTGGAAGGGGTGGGATTGACCTAATGTTATGAATTTGTATGGAAAGCAGACAAGAATGATCTTCTTATTTTATCTAATAAGATCATGCCCTCGAGTTTTATGAATGTATAAAACAGAATTTAACATTAAATTAGATTCAAAGTCCAAATAAGATATTGAACAAATATGTAATTTTACATATAGAGGATGATAGAAGTTACAAGTGAACCTTTGAGAATTCATGGAAACATATTTCCAAAGGCACATCAACCACCCATGTACTTGGGAGTCATCTGACAAGTTTTTAGAGGGAAACAAATCATGAGAGTAGTTATAACAAAGGTATTATGAAGAAAGTCAGACTGCCTTCATTTCATGAAAAATTAATCTGGCTCTCTGTTGACATGTCATCTGAACACAGTGGTAAATTTTACAGTTAAAATAAAGCTACTCCAGGGACACAGACTCATGTGCTGGGAGAGGGGGCCTGGCATCATCAAAACAGAATAGCTGGCCCATTTCTTGCTAATGGTCAGGAATTTGAAGTCATAGCAAAAACACAGGAAATCCTTTGTTATAACATGTCATATTCTGACATTTTGTGAATGGTTTAGGAGTGGGCCTGTAACTCAGGGTTGTTTTATGCCTGTGGTAAGTACCTAGGAAAATGAGTGAGAAATCGGCCCTCAGGTTGGTGGTGAGTTCAAGGAAGATAGCTCTGGTCAAATCATCATCTGGTAGTTCCCTATCTTAACTAGTAATTATTGTTAATTAAGTGATTAATTCTGTTGTTTCAAATTTCTGAAGGAGGGCAATAGCTATTAGTACCCTTTAAATTTGCCTCTCTCACTTTGAGCAAAATAATGATAACCCCACCCTAGTTATGACTGAGTTTAAGAATTACATGAATTCAGAGTTGTAGATTTACTTAGAATATTAATGTACTTAATAAATAGAGCTTAGAAATTTGGGATATTATGTACCAAGAAAAAGAATAATCATGTCATTTTCTTGGCTCAAGGAGGATTTGCAATTCAGTGATCCTCAATACTATCATTAAAAAAATGTGTACTTGCACCATTAGGTGCAAGAAAAGTATTCTCATGGTATCTAATATAGAATTTTGAATTTTACAGACCATATAGCCTATTTTTTTCATTTTACATGGAGGAAATTGATGCTAAATATTAGGATTGCAAAGCCTAAAGCCAAGAAACAATAATAGCCAACATTTATATAGCATGCTGAAGTTTTCAAAGTGTTTTATCTCTGATATTTTATTGGTCCTTATAGCATCACTGAGTTTTCTCAAGAATCAGGGATCAGTTGGCTGACCCTTAGCTCACAGATTGTATTCTATTCATTTTTGTGATCAAGAAATCATTTTCTTGTCTTGAGGCTTGTAGTATCTCTCCTGTTCTTCACAATCTTTCAAATACAAGTGACAGAAGTTCAACAAATTCTTTTGTCATTTCCCCCTTAGTAATGTATTTCATCTTACCAGATTAAGTTGAATTTTATAATGACAGTTACTTGGACATGGAGATAGGAATACATGAGATCAAATTTCACTTCCAACATTTATGAGTGGTTAGAACCTAGGGAAGACACCTAATCTATCTGTCTTGATTTCTTGATAAGTAAAATGAGACTAATCAATAGCATCTACTTCCCAGTGTAGTTGTCAGGATCAAATGAAATAATTAGTTTGTAAAATGTTTTACAAACGTTAAATTGTTATATAAATGCTCACTGTGATTATTAGCTAAGTACTCTCTCACTGTCTCCTTAATTGTTTTTGGTATTAACTTCCAGTCAGTCAGCTTTATTCTATAATTTCCAGTGGAAAAAAAATTAAAAACAGATAAACGATTCTGTCTTTTTTTCTATGGAAGGCAATACAAGGCAGGATATAAGAAAGGACTCAATTCTAGAGAAACTAAATTCAAATTCTTTCTATGAAGCTTACTACCTGTGAGATATTAGACAAATCATTTAACCTCTTAGGGTTGTCTCAGTCTTCTCAACTATAAAATGAGATGATTCAACTTGTGGGTATCTGAGATCTCTCCCAGCTATAAATCTATGCCCCTATGATATCAGGGATCATTGTTTCATCAACTTAAAATATGTCTCTATTCTTTCTTGGATTTTCCCCTAACATAGATACAATAAAAAGAAAGAGCAAATTACTAATCCATTCCTTTTACTTTTTCCCCATATTGTTCATGTTGGGAAAGAAAGCACAAACCAAACAAACAAACAAACGAAATCATATAAAAATAAAGAAAATAAAAATTACTGTGTTTCAAACTACATCCACACATCATCAGTTCTTTCTCTGGAGGGGGATAGAATTTTTATAATGAGTTCTTTGGAATTATCTTGAATCATTGGATAACTGAAATAGTTAAATTATTTGCAGTTGATTGTTTTATATTTTATTTTTCCAGGTTTTTTTGTGAAATCAGCCTGTTTATCATTCTTATGGTACAATAATAATCCATAAAATCATATTCAACAATTTGTTCAATCATTTTCCAATGGACAGATATCTCCTCAATTTCCGTTTTAACCACTTCAAAAAGAGATGTTATAAATAAATATTTTCATGCAAATAGGTCATTTTCATTTTTTATCTTTTTTTTGTTTTGCAGGCCTTATAGTATTTCTGAATCAAAGGAAAGAGCTATCCCTTTGATAGCTATTAATTTATTCCCCCCCCACACACAAAATTCAGAAATGTACTCTTAATCTCTTAACATTTTGGACACATTCATATTCATTCTATTACTCACTATTTCATTTATTCTCAGTACACATTGCTGTTGCTTGTTGTTTTTGTTGTTGCTCTTTTTAATTGGAATATTGGCTTCCCTGTGTAGCCCCATTGGTCTCTTCAGACATTTCTATTCTTTATTATAGTTGTTTCTCTTTGTGACTTCTGAACTTCATCCTCTAAAGTTTCTACTTTGCCTAGATTGAATAGAAATTTCTGGCTTGGAATCCTGTCTTTCTCTGAACTATCTGAAATCTTCTCTCCCCAAAGTCCAGTACAGGTATCATTATTTCTGGATTGCTAATTTCAGCCACTTAGCCCCCTACTAAATTGTATCACCCATAACTGAACACAATATTTTAGCTTTGATCTGACCAGAGTAGAGTTGATTGAGATTGCAATCTCTTCTAAACATATAATTTTATTGTACAAAGCTTAAAAGTCAATCAACTTTCTTGTTTAGCTGTCACATCACACTATATCTTCATAATGAGAATGCAAATAAAGAAAACTTCAGACATCTCTTAAGGTAAGGCTTTATCTAATATTCTGTAGTTATTCCTAACTACCTTGAAATCTCATCAATCTCCACTTCCCAAACCTTCTTCAGTTCTTTGAAGAGATGTCTTTTCCCTCTGATTCTGTATGTTACTATCAAAAATTTTGACAGAAGTGTTATTACAGATAATTTCACAATTGAATATGAAGATGTTTATGGATAAGTCAATGACTAATTTTCTATAAAATTTATTGTTTCAGTCTATCATGGATGGCTATTTCCCCTCTATTTGCACCTAATCTGAAATAAATGTGAGAATTTAGAAGGTATGTTCCATTGTTATTACTAACCTTTCTCCTCTCTGAGTTTGACTCAAAACCAACCATTTCCTGTTTGTTCATAAATATTATAAATAAAAATTTGGAAGGAAACATAGAGGGAATATAGTCTAACCACTTATTGTGGTAGATGCTGAAACTGTGACAAAGGGAGGGGAAATGATTTGTCCAAAGTCAGACAGGAAGTAAATGTCAGAGCTGAGTTTGTACTTAGATTATTTGATTTCCAGTGAATCACTGCTTTTTACTAACTGACTCTGTTGTTCCAGTAAGGCTCCATATTGCTCTTATACCTTCCAGGAAGCTAAGGATAAGACAACCGTATAATGAGTCAGGTACCAAGGTCTCCGAATCCAGGCAATATATGTCTCATGTATTCAGTGACATAAGAAATGAGCAGGTTTTTATGGAACTCAGTGCCATTTTCCTCAAATTCATCAAGACCATTCTAGTGCAACAGATCAGATTCTACAGATAACTTTAACTCACTATGGATATGTGCCAGATGTAGAAAAAATAATAAATGAGAGATGCTATCGTCTGCTAGTTTGTCTGTCACCAGGATTCGGCTGTCTGAGTTAAGTCAAATCAACAAGCACTAGTTTCAGGTCAAATAAGTTGTTTTTCAGTCATGTCTGACTCTTTGTGTCCCAATTTGGGGTTTTCTTGGGAGATATACTGGATTGGTGTGTCATTTCTTCCTCCAGCTCATTTTAGAGTTGTAGTATCAGGTATAGATGACTTGCCAAGGACCACATAGCTAGTAAATCTTTGTGATCATATTTGAGCTCAGTAAGATAATCTTAACTCTAGACCTGGCTCTTTATCCACTATGCCACCTAGCTACTTGATAAATACTAATTAAATGATAGTATGTGTCAGGTCTTGGCCAAAGCCCTGGGGAGGCAAAGAAAGGCAAAAGACATTCACTTATCTTAAGGATCTCAAAATCAGAGGAGACAACATACTCTTTAAGATTTTTTTTTCCTTTTTGGAGATTCACCCTAGCAGCAGTTTGAGATCTGAAACATTTGTCATTACCAATTACTTTTAATTGCTATTTTATTTTTCCAAATACATGTTATAAGTTTTTTTCAAAATTCATTCATATGTATATGTATATTTTTAAGTTGCAAAATTTCCTTCCACCCTCCCTTCCCAACCCCCTCCCCTCAGTGGCGAACAGTCAGGTTAACATTGTACATGAATATTTTTGATAAATATGTTTACAGATTAGTAATTTTCACTATGAGGAATTAGGATTAAGGGAAAGAGATATGTAAGAGATAATTTTTACAAAGTGTTCATCAGATTTTTGTTTTGTTTTTCTTCCTCTGGATGGGGATAATATTGTCCATAGTCCATCTAATATGGTTGTCCTAGCTCTCTGAATTGCTGATAGGAGGTGCTTCCATCAAGGTTGATCATCTCACAATGTTGTTGGTAATTGTTCCCTTTTGTAATTGTTCCTTTTGCTCATCAACAGAACCTGTAACTCATTCTGTGCTTCTCTACAGTTTAAGCATTTATGATTTCTTATAGAACAATAATATTCCATAGTATTCATGTATCATAACTTGTTTAGCCATTCCCCAATTGATGGACATCACCTCAATTTCCAATTTTTTGTCACTACAAAAAGTTGCTATGAATATTTTGGTACATAAGGAACTTTTCAATTTTTTATAATTTCTTCTGGATATAGATCTAGAATTGGAATTGCTGGGTCAAAGAGAATGAACTTTTTTATTGTTCTTTGGGTATAGTTCCATATTGCTCTCCAGAATGGTTGGATCCATTCACAATTCCACCAGCAATGCATCAATGTCCCAATCCTCCCACAACTTCTCCAGCATTTATCATTTCCCATTTTTCTCATCTTAATAGATCTGATAGGTGTCAGGTGGTACCTCATAGTTCTTTTAATGTGCATTTCTCTAATCAAAAATGATTTGCAGCATTTTTCATATATTTTATATATATATGTATGTATATATATATATACATATGTAGATAGATTAGATAGCTTCAATTTCTTCATTTGAGAACTGTCTGTTCAGATCCTTTGACCATTTATTAATTGGGGAATGACTTATAGCCTTATATATTTGATGCAGCTCTCTATATATTTTAGAAATGAACCTTTTATCAGAACTCCTAGTTGTGAAGATTGTTTCCCAGTTTTCTGCTTTCCTTCTAATTTTGGCAGCATTGATTTTATTAGTGCAAAACCTTTTAAATTTAACATAGTCAAATCATTCATTTGCGTTTCATAATGTACTCTAATTCTTGTTTGGTCATAAATTTGACTTTTTTTCCATAGATCTGATCGATAGAATATTTCTTAGTCTATTAAATTATCTATGGTGTTGTCCTTAATGTCTAAATCCTATTTCCATTTTGGCATTATTTTGGTATAGGGTTTGAGATGTGGACCTATGTCTAGGTTTTTTCCATACTATTTTCCAGTTATCATAACAATTTTTGTCGAAAAGTGAGTTCTGATCCCAAAAGCTGATGTCTTTGGGTTTGTCAAACAGTAGGTTGCTGTAATTATTTACTACTGGTTTACAGGTTTCTTTTGAACCTATCCTAATCCACTGATCCTTTACTCTATTTCTTAACCAGTACCAGGTAGTTTTGATGACTGCCACTTTATAGTATAGTTTTAGATCTAGGTACAGCTAGACCATCTTCCATTACAATTTTTAAACAGTTCCCTTGCTATTCTTGACCTTTTTTTTTTTGCTCCAGATGAATTTTGTTACTATTTTTTCTAGTTCAGTAAAATAGTTATTTGGTAGTTTGATTGGTATGGCACTGAATGAGTAATTTAATTTGGGTAGAATTGTCATTTTGATTATATTAGATCCACCTAACTATGAGCAATTGACATTTTTCCAATTATTTAGATCTAACTTTATATGGGAAAGAAGTTTTTTTTATGTGGGGAAAGTATGTTCATACAGTTTCTGGATTTGTCTTGTGAGGTAGATTCCCACACTATCAATTATTCTACAAGTAATAAATATTGCCTCTTTTATTCTTTAGGTTATTTTTATTACCTTTCTCACCATATATGATACTGAGCTACACTAAGTGAGGTATTACTAAGGTGACAATTTTGCAGTACTCTGGTCAGATCAGAAAAGACTCTAGCGTGCTATATTTGCCTCTGGGTATGGAAAAGGATATCAATAAGCTTGAGAGAGTATTCAGAGTAGAACCACAAGGGAAGGGGGGGTGTGGAGTGAGAAGGGAGGTAGTCAAATCTATCCCATGTAAGGATCTCTTGTAGGAACCAGGAATAGTTAGAAAAGACTTGTCAAAGCATGAACAATTTGTTTTCATATATTTGAAAAGCTGTCATGCAGAAGATGGATTGAATGTTTCTGCTTAGCCTCAGAAGTTATATAGCCAGAAGCAATGGGTAGAAGCTGCAAATAGATTAATTTTGGTTGATGTAAGAGAGAAATGAAAACAAAAACAAAAAACCTTCCTATGAATTAAAGCTTTTCAAAAGTGAAATACTTTGCCTTGGGTGGTAGTGGGTTTGTCTCCTTTGGAGGTCTTCAAGGTAAATCTGTTTTATGACCCGTGGTGGGCTATATCTTGGAGAAGATTCTTGTCTAAATATAGTTTCCACTGATGTTTCATCTTACTCTGAAATTCTGTGATTAGTAGGAGGCAGAAACAAACATCTAGCCTACCCAGTAACAAAATGCAAAAAACAAAATATTTTATCTCATGCAATCAATAAGACAGCTGGGAATGCATAGCCAGAGTGATGATATAGAACCAGAGGCCTCCAGTGATACCCAAGCGTAATGTATGTTCTCTTCTTTCCTGATACTTTGGGAGTTAGGAATGATGTCCTAGTTCTGAGATCTATGGCAGAAGGAGAAAATGTCAGGTAGGATGTTATGATGTATCCCATGTAGAGTCACTTCACTCCATGAGAGGCCGGTACTATTTTTAATTTGATGCTTTACATTTTTTAAAGCCTTCTTTACTCTTGAAATTTTCTTTGTCCTACTCCCATGGCATCTTCTGATTTGAGTTTCTGCAAAGTTACTTAACAGCATGGAGTAACTTTTACCAAAGATTAAAAGCAATTATCTTGGCAATGCTTTCCATAGTCTTTATTCAAAATAGCTCCACTCTCATTTAATTCCCATATGACCTATTCTGTGTGGGGGTGGAGGGTGGGAAGGGGAGAAGAGGCATATAATTTTTGGTCAAAATGTTCTTTCGAGTTTGAAAGCCCAATTCATCTCATGTTTTCCTGAATCATTACAACAACCCCTGCTGGGACAGGATAAGGGAAGATGGAAAGGGGCATAAACAAAACCTTTTTTGCAGCTGCACAATATTAGAGTCAATTTTTGAGATAGAGACTAAAATAAAGCACACTTACCTTGATAATTTGACTTTCCTTTGTGATGGTTGCTATCAGTTGAATATTTGAGATCCTACCCCATGTCTCCATTCTGTTTGAGCTTCACATGGGCACACTTAACACATGGGACAAAAGTAATCTAGTTTGAGACGTATTTAGTAAAAAGTGGGATCATGGGATCATCTATTTAAATATGGGAGAGAAATCAATGATAGTAATCTACATAAATAGTTTTATAAATGAGAAAACTGAAGCTGAAAAAAGAGAAGAAACTTGTCTGAGTTCACAAGGTAGCATCCAAGGTAGTAAGTAGCCAAGCAAAAACTGAACCCGTATCATCTTAGTGAAAGTTTAGTATGCATTCTATTGTTGCCCACTGCCTGATCTCAAGTCAGTTTCTCTAACTATCCAATATTCATTGATGGAAAAGAATAAAATCTTTAGAATATAATGGCTGTGGCAATGTCAAAGGAGATAGGTTAATATGATATTCCCAAAATAATCTTCATTGAATCTGTCCACAGTAACTAAAGGCAAATCTAAAATGGTCGATGGTATAAATAAAGGAGCAGCTAGGTGGTATAGTAGACAGTATATTAAGCTTGGCCTCAAGTAGGCTCATTTTCATAAGATTAAATTCAGCTTCTGACACTTACTAGCTATGTGAACCTAAGGAATTTCCTCAATGCTGTTTGTCTCAGTTTCCATATCTGTAAAACAAAGTGGAGAAGGAAATGGCAAGCCTCTCTAGTATCTCTGCCAAGAAAAACTCAAAATAGGGTCATGAGGAGTTGACTAGACTGAAACAAATAAACTGCAATAAGAAAATAAAAATAAATGCATAATTTCTTTAATTGGACACTTAGTTCTTATGCATTTAAATTCATTTTTTTCACTGATTTTAACTTTATTTCTTAACTTTCATTTATTTTAACTATATATTACATTAATGTCTTTCTAATGGTGCTCTGAGTGATGCTATAGATTCTTGATGATTCAGGTTCATGCTTCTATGAATAAATTATCTTGCTGAAGTGTCAGTAGCTGGTATCCCTCTAAGACCAAAGCATTTCTACAATGACTCAGAGTAGATGGTTCTTTGTTGATTATAAGGACAGTTTCTAAAGATGTTAATTTTACTCTCAGTATTCTTCTAATAGAGGAGATGATTTTAGATTCTGTAGTTTCCTTAATTGGAAAGCAGCTCTCAATAATTCATTAACAACTTTCTAGCTGGAGACTGTTGTTGGCTAATGCCATTCATTATACAATTATCCCTTCCATATTGTGGGGGCTAGGGGCGAGGAGTCCTCAAGATCTGGAAAATTCCTGTAAAAAAATTGACCCTTATTTCATACAAGAGAAAATGTCTGAACTACTATGGCATTAAAAGATAAAATATATTGAGTATATGAATTCTATATATACATTTTATGCTTTTCTGAATTTCTAAACTTTTTCTGTTTCATCTGCTGGCCATCACATATCATCTACAGCTTCTGTAAAACTTTCAAAAACTTTCATTTACTTTCTTATTCTGACCATGAAATATCAAAACCACAATGGGGAAAAAATCATGATGTGGAAGGGATAACCATATATATAAATTCCTACTAGTTTTGATTTCAGAGGTGTATGATATTTTGGCATTTACTTCAAATTCTTGAGCAGGGGGGTCTCCTATATTTGAAATTTGAAAACATTCTGTCATCAAAATCCATGTCAAAGAGGATATAAATGACCTGTGATTTCATTGGTCTAGGTAACTCCCAAAAGGAACTAACCTTGACCAAAGCATATCATCATCTTTTCTGTCATTGACAGAGTAGAAACAGGTACATAAGAATCTAAGTATTTAACAATGATGATGAGAAGAAGGAGGAGAAGGAAGAGAAGGAAGAAGAAGAAGAAGACGAAGAAGAAGAAGAAAATGAAGATGAAGATGAAGATGAAAAAGAATAAAAGTTATTGTCATTGTTGGAAAAAAATGTTCCCCTAGCAGATTTATTTGTTCCAATGTTTATGGAACATTGCAACATTGCCTAAACAGAGTAGGAAAGGAGAGAAAATAGTATTAATCTGCTATTTTTCTCTATTTTCAGCTTTGCTGCTGCTGGACAAGTACTATCTTAAAGTTACCATTTAATCAACATGAAGCATGCCATTTGATCCCAGTTCTTGTATTACTATGGATGTGCAGATTCTGGATCATTGACTTCATGCAGGAAAAGAAAAAGATGAAATGGTAGGACTGAATAATCACTGACCAGGTGGGGCTGAAATGCTTAATATCAGATTAATTAGCAGTTTACAGTGAATGAAGGAAAAAACAAGGAAAGCAAACATAAAAACAAAATAAACTTTTGTTTAAATAAAATTTTATTTAAAATAAACAAAAAATCTTCCTATGAATTAGAGGAAATTCCTATAAATTTAGAAACAAAAGTGAAATATTTTTCCTTGAGGGCTAGTGGGTTTGCCTTCAGAATGCTTTAAAAAAATACATAGTATTAAAAGGAAACCACAGATTAGTGTAAACAAAGACATTTTTTCAAGTTCAAGGAACCCTCTCAAATCTTTCTACTGGGGGTGTCTATGGACACCAGGTTAAGGATCCCTAATGTACCTTGTGCTCATGAATCATGCAAACCAATAATAGGATAAGATCCAAATTCATATAATTAGAACACAAAGTATAACATGATAAGTACGTTATAGAAGTTCCTAACATAGTACAACATAAAGTCTTTATGGATATAAAACCACTAAATGTTAGACCTATTTAGGACACTAAGGACCATTTTATTTTACAGAGCCCTTCACAACTGACTCTTAGCTACCTCTTCTATCTTTGCTTTACCTCGCAGATGACTTTCTACTTCTCACCTCCATACTTTTGTATATGCTATGTTTTCCTTCATGTTTTTAATTTATTCCCTTCTCTTCTCTGCCTCTTAAAATTTTTGATTTTCTTTGCTTAACTGCATGCAGTCGAAAAAAATCTTTACATGTTTTTAGGTGATAGAATTTACCCTGTAATTGCTTTATATTTATTTTGCATGTATTTGTATGTATGCATACTCCCTATTTCATTAGAACCTGCTTGAGGGCAAGTAATCCTTCATAAATTTAACGCTAGAAGGAACCTTAAAAGCCAATAAATGTGTTACCTCCCTCTCCCATTCTATTTTAAATGGGCAGAAAGTGGGGTCCAGAGAGATTATGTGCTTTTCCCTACCAGGTCCTATAACTGGTACTTGGCAGAGGGAGGATTGGAATTACTGGATCCTATTCAACTCCCTCTCCACTATCCTATGCTGTGCTCCTTTTTGTTTATGCATTTGTGTCCTCAGCACTTAGCAGGCACCTAATACATGCTTATTAATTGAATGAAGAAACTAAGCCCCAGGATGGCATCAAAGCAACGGGCGCAAATTCAAATCTCTAATTAATAGCAGAGCTAAGATTAAAATCCAGGCTTGTGCTATATTCATTATTTTACTACAGTGCCTGAGTCCTGGTTATTTATCATCCTAAAAACAAACCACCACAATGATTGATTTCATATTTCACTGTTTTATCAGAATATCTTTCATATTAAGGAGGGATCCTAGGTTGATCATTCCTTGGTATGCAGAGTAATAGAAATAGTAGCACAAATGAGGCACTATTTTAGTATCTGTGGTTCAGTAACTGGTTTAAATTGCAGTCATTTTCTTAAAAGGGAAATGTTCTTTTGTATTTTTGGTCTCCAAAAAGGGGACCATAGGTTGTTGTTGTGGAAAGGAGGAGATGGAACAGAAACATGTGGTAATACTACCATGGGCAGGAATGGGTAACAATAATAGTCATTTTTCATTTTTTTGTTTCTCAGTGTCCATAGGGCTTTGGGGGCTTTAGCCAAATATACATAAAGCAGAATTCTAAAAACAAAGCAACATGCCCCCTGGACTTAACAAAGCATGATCTAAGGGAAAATCATAATAAACTCCTTCCTCCCTTTGCCACCTACATGACAAACCAACACCAGAGATACTGGGAATGAAATGAAGCCTCTTACCAAAGTCAAAGGTGACAGGAAGGGTAAAGGTGGAAATAAGGAAAACCAAGAAGAAAATAAGACTTCATGGTCTACTCCTGCAACTATATCTAGGCAAACGTCTGAAGATGTAACTGAAGTAAGAGGTAATATAACGTCCTAGAAATGAGACTATGGGATTTGGACTAAAGAAGATCTAGGTAGGTATCCTGCCACAGACATTAGTAGGTGCCTGACACTGTGTGAAGGACATTTCAACTCTCTTGGCCTGATTTTCTTCATCTGTAAAATGAGGTAGTTGAACTCTATTGCCTCTAAGCACACTTTCTTTCATTAAATCTCTAATCCTATATAATGGAAGTTGTACCAGCCTGGAAATTAAAATACACAAAATAAAATGCTGGCTCTGCAGCTTAGAGTTGGATGATCTAATCTCAAATCCCATGTCAGACACTTACAAATGTGAGGCAGTTGAATCAATATCCCTCCTTTATTTATGGAAGAAGAAGATGGAGGAGGAAGAGGAGGAGGAGAAGAAGAAGAAGGAGGAGGAGGAGGAGGAGGATGGAAAAGAGGAGGAAGGAAACATATTTATTAGATGTCTTCTATGTCCCAGGCACTGTAGAAACTAGCATACAAATATTATTTTAGTTGGTCCTCACATCAACCCTGGAAGATAGGCATAATACTATCTTTATTTTCCTGAGGAAACAACAAAAATAAGAGATTGAATGATTTGACTAGGAACACACAGCAAGTGTGACTGAAATTGGTAAGTAACTGAAGCTGGATATGAATTTCTATCTTCCTAAAAGCATACCTAGAGCTCAAGCTATTTTGGTACTGAGCTGCTCCCTAATAATTGCATATACCTACTAATAAGAGCCAAATGAGATGGCATGTGTAAAACTTTGCATACTTAAAAGAGTTATAGAAATAGAATTATTGTCATTGTCATTATTATTGACTTTGACACCTTGGGCGCATTGTATAGGCATATTGTCTCTAAATCTTGGTTTCCTTATTTATAAAATGGGAATAACTAGTTGTTAGAATGATAGAACCTAAAGCTGATTAGTCCCTTCCACGTCTATGATACTATGAAATAGGTCACCAAAATGGCCATTTAGTCTAACTCCCTGATTTTACAGTTAAGAATCAACGGCCAAAAGAGGGACTTGCTTGAGGCATACAACTGCTAAATCCAGTTGCACATAAAAAATCAAAAAGCAGTAAGTGTTATTAAAAATTGGAAGCTAGCAAGAAGTAGGAACAGGTATAATATTCAACAATGGTGGAGTTTTAAGGATTTCTGAATTGGTGTCAGTCTCACAGTTCTGATTAGAGGACAGTATTTGTCCTTTATGGCCAGGGAAGATTTAATAAAAGCACAAAAATACAGTTAAAGGGAGAAAGGATGGGAGTGGGAGGGGAACCATTTTCACTTAAATTTTCAAAGATATAGTTATTTCCCAAAACTTATGTATATAACAAGTTGTACTGTACTAAGCAGTATTCCCATGAGTGAGGAGAATGTAAGGAGGCACATGCCAAAGGAAGGGTCACTGGAACAGTGATGTGTTTTTCCTAAGGAATAATCCGTTATCCCTGGGAGTAGTTTTCCTTTGGAGATATGGGAATTAGGAGGGGGGAGAACTTCCTCTCCAGGGTAAAATATCATGGCAGATGTCATTATATAAAATATATATATATATATATATATATATATATATCAATATTTCATGTTTCTTTGTTGATCCTTGCTGAAATGTGGCACAACCATTTCCAGATCACGCTATCTATTTGCTGCGGTGCCTCTTTTAGAGATCACCTTCACCTTCATAGCCATACAGGAGCTAACATTTTCTCTTTCCACCCAAGGTGAGCTCTCTGTCTTGCTCCTATCTTGCTGACTCTAATTGCCCAGTTCCCCCCATTGAGAGGTTGAAAGAGTTGGAGGCATTTCTAGAGAAGGAAACACTAAGAAGGTATATGATAGCTGTCTTTGGAGGAGTGAAACTCTTTACTTCTATGCCCTTTTCACTCCCTACCATGCCTCATACTTATCTGATTATACTATATTATTCTGCTAGAATATAATCTCCTGAAAACAGAATCCATCTTCATTTTTGTCTTCATATCATTAAAGCCTAGCAAAATATTTTGCTCATAGTAGGTGCTTAAATATTTTATATTGAATTAAATTAAATTGTCACAACATCTTTGGGACTGTTTCCTCACCTATAAAATTAGAATTTGGTCAATTTCAATTATACTGTATTACTATGAAATAAAATAAAGTGAACCAAATAAAAGTGGAAAGTAAGAAGTGGTTTTATGGAATAAGAATACCATATAGGAGAGAAACAAGATAAAAAATGATGCATTTGAGTAGGAAAACCATCTAGAGAAAGCCCAATGATGCTTTTAAATGAATTACAAATAACACTGAGGACAGCTAAAAGCTAGACAATTACTTCAAGACATTCTCATACATGGGGTGCCTGAATTACAGAAACCAGAGGTAGAGGAGTTATCATTTCTCCCAAGTTTTTCAGTCAGCCATCAATTCACCTCTGAGTTAAAGGATTACAGAATGACTGAATTACTTTAATTCCTTTGGGCTTCTCTTTTATAATTTAATTGATTTAATTTATGAAGACTTTGTTTCTGTTTAGTTCACATTTTTCTTGTCTTTTCCCTGAATCTAATCTGTTCATACCCCCTCATTCCTCCTTAAACATTTCCCAATCTAGTTGAAACTTTTATCCTTTATGTGTTTGTTCACAGTTTTCAACTTTTTCTCACTCAGCTCCCCAATCAGGTTAATAGTTCAGTTTTCACTTTGCCTCTGTAAAAATGTTGCAGGTCCTCAGGCCCTCTAAATAAGCCATTGCCTTTTAATGAACGTTTATGACTTCTCAGGGGCTTAGACTAAGTACACACACCCACATATAGTGTGAATTGAGAACTTTTCAAAGGTTATATCTTTTACCCTCTCATCCAGGTTTGACATGGGAAATTAACTTTGATGTTTAGGAAGATTTCTCTATTCATTTGGTGTGGGCACTCCTCCATGGTGTGCCTTCTAACTTAGCCATGTCTTCTGATTCTTGATGTTTATTAACCATGTCTTCCCATAAATCCCCCTCAGAGGAAATTAACATCTCTGAAAATAAATGGACCAAAGTACATATCAGATCCTGTCCAACAGGTCAAATTATGGTACAACAATTGATCCTCAAATGTCTAGTATTACAATGATGGGATGTTTGAATATATCTGCTCTCACTAATATAGCTGTGAAAAAGTGAACTTGAGTAGATGTATGTTAGTATCAATAGCAGTGTTGTTAGGTAGAGTTGAACTCAATAGAAGAAATATGTAAATATTTAAGTAATTTAAGTATTCTCAAAAGAATATAACTGCCATATGAGATGATAACTTTGATAATGAGAAGAATAATGATCAAAGGTTGCATACTTTGAGTGGTATATCATGGAGAAGTGAATAATGTGCTGACCCAGTTCAAGATCTATCTTTGAATATTTTAGTGGTGTCCCTTTCTAAGTCTATAAATAGCAGAACAGATGCTGACTTCCAATGAAGGAGTTTCTTCACTTTTCCAATGAAATTACAGGCCAATCCTCTAATCTATACTTAAAAATAATTTTTATATATTTTTTAATTCAGTTGATAATGTAATAGACAAGTAAACATTCAAACTGAATGGTTGACAAGACATCAGGGATGCTCTAGAAGAGACATTTTCTATTGAGTGGCATGGGACCAGAACTTGAATTCAAGTCCTTAGTTCATCTATTTATCAGCACTGTAATTATGGATAAGCAATTTCTTTTCTTGGGTATGTGTTCTCATTTGTAAGGTGACTGAGAAGGTTGGACTAGATAATCATAGTAGTTTCCTAAAAGTCTTAATAATCAGTGAATCATTGGATCACCAAATATCTGAAATGGAAGGGACTTCACAGGCTACTTCACTGCCTTTATAACAGTCCCATCTCAAATGAGATACAATATGAAAATGCTCTAAAAATATATAGTCCAATGATTTTATATCAAGTTTGAATTAGATTTTACCTTCCAACTTTCACATGGTATGATTCAAAAGGTATCAAAAAATTGTTTCTGATTTTCACTGATTATTTGATAAATTCATTGCTCTCTATGGCAGGTACTTGATTGCACCCCAAATATGAAGTCTCTTTGACTGTCAAGGAAGATGTCCATAATCAAGAGGTGATTTTTTAAATTGAAGGGCATCTCTTTCTACTGAGGAAGTATGTGTATATTCGTGTGCATGTATTTATGCAAATTGAGTTAAAGAGATATATAGAGCGA
Source organism: Macrotis lagotis (assembly GCF_037893015.1). Lineage (NCBI taxonomy): Eukaryota > Metazoa > Chordata > Mammalia > Peramelemorphia > Peramelidae > Macrotis > Macrotis lagotis. Next base: position 584,250,057 of record NC_133666.1, read on the forward strand.
TAGATGTTTAAATTCTATAAATATATATAGATAAGAATGCACACACACATACATATATATATATATATATATATATATAATGTAAACATAAAATATATGTGGCACATTTTCAAGTTGGAATGATTGTTAATAACCAGGATGGGTTAATAATGACCCTGTGAAGGTGCTTGAGCTATGCTTTTGAAAGAAGGTCCAAATTATATGGAATAAAATGAGTCTTGTATGGACTGAGTCCATGAGCAAAATTCACCTCCTTCCCCTCAAAAAATAAAAAGGTCATAAGTTTTTTGATTTAGCTTTAGTGATCATTGGTTTTCTATATTTTAAAATTTTAAGGGCTATGTATAGCACACCTAAACTTGATGATTAATTCCATACAAACATGGATTTAGATGAATCAGTGTTACAATAGTCATTTGACCACATAGGAACAGAGCTAAGCTGAGCAGGCAACGTAAGTTGAGCCACCCAGAAAGAGAATCTAATTCTGTGAAAGGAGGTCTTCAGGAATCATTGTGGGGAATGATTATAATATTATTGTGAAACTGGATTGCCTTTAGACATCACAAACAAACACATTTTTAAGACTAATACTCTCCTTGAGAAATCATTCAGCTGTAGTCCTGCAGCCCCATTAGAACAAACTTCCTCCATCCACTCCTGGGAGGGAGAGAGCCATCCCAGATGTAAGACTTAATGGTTTTCAATTTGCTATATTTGTAGTGTCTTGGCCAACAAAGCTTTTGGATGAAAACAGGGAATTCAGAGTTCAGTGGTGTCTCCTGCTATTGAGTGTGGCTAAGCTGCTTTTGCTTTCATGAATGGAGAAATACCACACCCATTCTTCCATGGGTAAAAGATATAAAATGGAAGAGTTGAAAATCTTGTCAACAGATCCCCTTCTAAGTTCAATTCCTGTGGTTTCTAAGGGAAAAAAAATTTATAAATATTTTTTTGGACAACAAAAATCCTCCTTTACTTTTTTTCATTTCTTTCACTTCCCCATTGAGGAAAAAACAAACAAACACATGCTGGTAATTAAAACAAATTTCTACCTTGGTCAAATTAAAAAATCTTAATCTTCACTCTGAGATTATCACTGTATGTCAGGTAGCATATTTCATTAAAATACTCTGAAACTGTGTTTCATTATTTAATTGATCAGAGTTCCTAAGTCTCAAAATTGCTCTTGTGTACAATATTTTCATATATACTAAAATGTGACAAATAGTGCTTAGTATATGTTCTTCTTCCTTACTTTTCTCCTTCAATTCTATTGTGCCCTTTGTTCCCTCCTTTCCTTCATATCTTCTCTCTTTCCTTCCTTTTCTCCTTTTCCTTCCTTTTCTTCCTTCTGCTTTCCTTTTTTTTAACATTCCTTCATCCCTCCTTACTTTCCTTCCTTTCATCTTACCTTCCTTCCTACCTTTCTCCCTTGCAACATTTCTTCCTTTCCTCATTTCCTTCCTTTCTCTCTTCCTTCCCTCTCCTTGTTCCTCCTTCCCTCCCCATCTATTCTCTTCTTTTCTTCCAGTCTTGTAAAGTGACTGAAGCTTCAGCAAGATGGATTCAAATCTTATGTGTGCCACATACTAGCACTGTGACCTTGGGCAAGTCAATGGTAATGTAAGACTAATGTATAAAAGGAGTAACTCAGTTATCTTGGATGAAAGTGTTTTTGCATAAACATAAATGAGTAAGCAGAGGGCAGCTAGGTGACTGGCCTTGGAGTCAGGAGGACTGGAGTTCAAATCTGACCTCAGATGCTTGATACTTATTAGGCTGTGTAACCATGGGCAAATCACTTAACCCTGATTGCCTTGCATCCAGTGTCATCTCCAGTTGTCCTAATTCATATCGGGTCACTGGATCCAGATGACTTTGGAGGAGAAAGTGAGTCTGATTGACTGAGTACAACACCCCCTTACTCAAATCCAATTCATGTGCTCATCTTGGCATCACCTCCCTGATGTCATGGTTCTCTTTGAGAAGGAAGGACAAACATCATCAAATGATTCACTAACTCCAATCAACTTGGTCACTGAAACAGACAGAAGCATAGGATTGTAAAAGTTTAAAAAGCACAGGTCTAGTAGAACTTTGTCTACAATCAGTAATAAATTATCAATGATTGTACCACTTAGTAAAACATGAAAATAGATTCTGACTTATATTTAATATTAGCTATTACTCTTCTCTCTCCTTTTGTTTTTCAATTTCTATCTTTAAACAAATCTCAAAGAGAGTAGAATAGAGCAATCATTAACTCAGGTCTTAACATCTATTGTCCAATTATCTTTTAAAGCAATCTAATTTCTGCCAAAACACAATTCAATTCAATTCAATCCAACAAATATTCATTAAGCAGTTGTTTTATGCTAGACACTGAGAATATGTACATACAAACAAAATTTTAAAAATTGATTGATTAATACATGAGTAAATAAATATAAAGCAATGGTACTTCTTTGGTATTTTGCTTACAAATCACTTTACATGCATGATCTGTTTTGATTCTCAAAACTAATCTGTGAGTTAAGTGTCATGATTATCTTAATTTTAGGAATGAAAAACTAAGACTAAAAGAGTTTGAATCCCTGCTTTCAAGGACCTTACTTTCTAGTTAGGGAAAGGAACCTATAATCAATTAAATAAATAAATGATTGAATGAGTGAATGAATAAATAAATATGTGTGAATGAATGGAGAGAGAGACAGAGACAAGGACAGACAGAGAGAGAAATTCCAGGTAATTTGATGAGGAAGCATATACTAATAAAGAACCTAAGTTTCCTAAGTTTCCTTCTAGTTTTCCATAGATACTTGCTAGGAGAAAAGTATTCAGGGTACTCTTTAGATTCCTAGACTTTCTGGATGGGATATCAAATAGGTTTTGAATTTATATTTGAAAGTCTTCAGAAACATTTGCTCTGCTATTCTATCTGCTCTAGAGTTCAGTAGAGTCATGCCACACACTTAAGGCCTATGATGTTAGCATTAATGATATTCTTTTATTACTCTGTGATAACATCTTTTCCTCTCATCAATTTTCTTTTGCAGGGTTATAGCCTGGGCTGTGATTTCCAGAATTAGTATCCTACACAAATTTCCCCTGGTACACCTCTTGAAGTTTATGCTCTTTTAGCTCTGTTTTCAAATATCCTTTCATTTATTTTCTCATCTTTGCGGGCATTGCTTCAGCACACTCACCTCTGCTGCCCCTCACTGTATTTACAACTTCCTTATTCAGTTTTCTCCATCCCTATCAATCTTGCTCACCCTTCTTGCATTACTGTTTCAGAGCAGAGCTTTCATATCCGGCATTGGGGTATGGTTTCTATTAGAATGCTCCATTTCCCCCTCCCTGTTCTCTGGTCTCAGTTTCAGAATACCAGGCAACTTTTCATTATTGTCTTTCTCTTTGCTAGTGTAGGCCTTATTAAAGCATAATGATCTCATCATAGGTTCCTTAATGGCATGACCCTAGTTTTTATGCCGAACCATGTTACATTACAGGCAGCAATATTTACGTTTTCCTCTTCACCTCTGTGACACACTTTAGGCTGTCCTAACTCCAATCAACTTGGTCAGAAACCCTGAGTCAGTTATTTCCCCAAGGTAAATCACCAGGATTATATTTAACAGATTAGGGTTTCCTCATTTGTTCATTCAAAGTTGCAATCTGTAAGGCCAGGGTTTACCAATCAAATACCTGTTTTTTTAGGTAGTGATGGAGAGTCAAACATTAGAGGTTGCTTAATCAATCTTTTCATGGTCAATATGTAAATTATTTTATATATCGTATTTCATTTAAAACATAGAATTGAAAATAACATAGTGGCAATGCATCTTTAGGAATGAGTTGGCCTACATGCCTTTTTTCCAATTTTATTTGTTCCAATTACATACAAAGATAGTTTTCAATATTCATCCCTTTTTAAGCCTTTGAGTTCCACATTTTTCTGCCCCTTCCGCCCTCCTTATGATAGTAAATTATCTGATATAGGCTATACATTCTACACGGCTTTTGAGGTCCCTTCTACCTCTGTTAATCTGTAATTCATTTATGATTCACCTATTGGCAAAAGTTATAAGCTGCCTTAGAGATCATTCAGTACAATTTTCTCATATTACAGGTGAGGAAGGAGATAGATGTCCAGGAAAGTTAAATAACTTTTTTACATTCATGGTAAAAAGAAGAACTGGAACTTGGTCTTACCCTTCCATTTTACAGATAAGGAAATTGAAGCCTAGAAATATTGTAACTTGTCCAAATCACAAAATGCTGGATCTGAGAACATTACCCAGGAAAGATGATTCAAAGATTTAGAATTGGAAGGCACTTTGCTGGGTATCCAAGCTAACATTATTAGCTATAAATCAAAAGCAGAGTTGTTTACATAGCTTGACTAAGGACATAGAAAATTGCAGTGATTTCATTCAAACTTTACTTTCAGTGTTTTTAATGTAGCACCATAATGACTCCTAAAGTTCTTATCACACAACAGTTCAATTATGTAGATAATTACAAGTGTTATTCTCATTTTTCAGATGAATAAATTGGAGCAGAGTTAAAAATGACCTATGTTCACATAGATCATAAATAACTGAGACAAAAACCCAATGCATGTCTTTTGACATACTCTTAAACTCAATAGTACATTTTATTGCCCCCTCAAGGCAGTAGAGAAAGGACACACAGGTTGTGAATTCATAGAACTTGAGTTTGAATCCTGGCTGTACCACCTACTATCTGAAAGAATTTGGTTAGGCACATCAATCCTACTCCTCTTCGTCTGATTTTAATGCCCCTTATACCCACTCAAGAGCTTTATAGGGACACTGGGATACAAAAAAGACAACTATTTTTTAATCTTTTTTTTGTTTTATTTTATTTTTTAATTCTCATTTTGTACAAATTTTTTTTACATTAATAAAATATTCGTGTTTAAGAGTAAACAAAATACCCCTCCCCCCCCATGAATATAGACTTGCTTGGGCGATAAAGTAAAGGGGAGAGAAAAAAATTAAAATAAAAAGAAATAATAGTAATAATTGTAGGTATGGCCAGGTAGCTCAATGGATGAAGCACTAGCCCTGGAGCCATGAGCACCCAAGCCCACATCCAGCCCCGTAGACCCAACAATCACCCAGCCATGTGACATGCAAGCCACCTGATCCCCACTGCCCTGCAAAAACCAAAAAAGAAGAAAAAAAAGACCCCAAATAAAATAACATAGTAATAATAGTAGGGGTGGCTGGGTGACAGACAGAGCATTGGCCCTTGAGCCAGGAGCACCTGGGTCCAAATTCGGCCTCAGACACCCAAAGATCACCTTGCTATGTGGCCCCAGGCAGGCCACCCAGCCCCACTTGCCCTGCACCCTCCCCCAAATAATAATAATAATAAATGTGCTTCAGTCTTTGTTCCAACACCAACAACTATGTCATGGGTGGATCACATCCTTTATCTTCAATCTCCATGCTTCACCTGAGTCCTGTATTTGAAGATCAAACCTTCTGTTCAGCTCTGGCCATTCCAAAAGGAACATTTGAAATTCCCCTGGTTCATTGAAAGTCCATCTTTTTCCCTGGAAGAGGACATTCAGCCTTGCTGGGTAGTTCATTCTCGATTGTATTCTAAGCTCTTTTGCCTTCTGGTATATTATATTCCAAGCACTACGAGCTTCCAATGTAGTTGCTGCTAAGTCCTGTGTGATCCTGACTGTATCTCCACAATATTTGAACTGTGTGTCCTTCTGGCTGCTTGTAATATTTTCTCTTTGACTTGGGAGTTCTGGAACTTGGCTACAATATTCCTAGGGGTTGTTTTTTTTGGGATCTCTTTCTCAGGGGGATTGGTGGATTCTCTCCATTTCTATTTTGCCCTCTGCTTCTAGAATATTAGGGCAATTTTCCTATAGTAATTCTTTGAAAATGATGTCAAGGCTCTTTTTCCTGATCATGACTTTCAGGTATTCCAATAATTTTTAAATTATCTTTCCTAAGTCTGTTTTCTATATCAGTTGTTTTTTCAATGATATATTTCACATTTTCTTCTAATTTTTCACATTTATTTTTGGTTTTGAAGTATTGATTCCTGATTTCTGGTAAATTCATCAATATCCCTGAATTCTATTCTTTGTCTGAAGGATTTGTTCTCCTCAGAGAGTTTTCTTATCTCTTTTTCCAACTGGGCAATTTTGCTTTTTAAGGCATTCTTCTCCTCAATAACTTTTTGAACTGTTTTATCCATTTGACCTAAGCTAGTTTTTAGCATACTATTTTCTTCAGTATTTTTTGGATTTCCTTGACTAAGCTGCTGACTTCATTTTCATATTTTTCCTGCATCTCTCTCCTTTCTTTTCCCAGTTTTTCTTCCAACTCCCTTATTTGATTTTCAAAGTCTTTTTTGAGCTCTGTCATAGCCTGAACCCAATTTCTGTTTTTTCTTGGAGTCTTTAGATGCAGGAGCTTGTGCTTCCTCATCTTCAGACTGAGTATTTTGATCCTTCTTGGGCTCATATGCAAAATATTTTTCAATTGTCTTCCTCTTGTTTCTCTGCTTGCTCATTTTCCCAGCCTGGGCTTGGTTTGGGGGTGCTTCCTGAGCCACAAGGGTCTCAGTGTGTGAGGCTCTGTCCTCCCTCCTGGTCTGTGAATGACCATAAACGCCCCCCTCTGCCATGGGGCTGAGGTGGGGGGGGGCCCTGCTGTTCTATGGGGGGGCTAGACTGTGATCAGAAGTCAGAGCCCCAGAGTCCTGTTCCAGAGGCAGAGCACAGAGCTCTGCAGTCTCTCTTCACTCCCCTCCCTCAGCTCAATGGGCTCATGCCCTGGGGGCTCCTGCTTATGTCCTCTGTCTGCTTCTGTTTCCAGATCTGGGCTGCGAAAGACCAAGCTGCTTGCTGTGTGCCCTGAGGGCTGGGCTCCACGTGCTTGCTCTGGCACAGGTCCCCTGCTGTTACTCCACTTTGTGCCCGGTGCTCCCCGGGGTGCAGATCAGGAGACACCCCCACTGCTGTGAGCCGTGGCTCTCAGCACCCTGGGGCTGCCTCTGGGAGGCTGAAGTTCTTTTGCTCTGGCGGGCCACCCCTCTGGTGGGCCGCCCCTCTGATCCCCGGGGAGCAGAGCCTTTCTGCTCTTTTCCAGGTTACCTTGAGTAGGAGAGCTGCCTCACTGGGTCCCTTTGTGGGTTCTGTCTCTTGAAAGTTTAGTTAGAGTCCTTAGTTTCAAGTTTTATCAGAGAGTGCCTAGGACTCGATCCCTTCTTGTCACCATCTTCTATCCATCCCTCAAAAGACAACTATTTTTGAAATCAAGAAGACCTGATTTCAAATCTCACCTCTGACATTTACTACCTATGTGATTTTGAACAAATCTCTTATCCCTCCTGAGTCTCAGTTAACTGAAGAGTAAAATCATAAATTTGTATTAAATGGTCATTTGAAGAGGCTTGCACATCTATAATTCTTTAAGCTCCTTTATTGTACAGAATAACTATTTCCATTAGAGGACCAAAAACAGTTGAATTGACGGAGAGAGTATAGCTAGAAAGGTACCATCATCAAGGCCAATCAGTCAAAATTCAGAGAGAATACCAGCACCCCCAATGGTTGCATGACCTTTTATTGGTATGACTGTCAAATTCATTCACTGTTCACAATATTGGGCCAGTTGCTTGTCAGATGTCCTTTCTAGTACTAGATAGCCAAGACTAAGAACATCACTATAGGATATTCTCTCCTAGGTTCACCTATGTCTATTCTCTTTTCCTTTAAGTTCTAAGATCAGTGCTCCTCTACAGTTTCTGCAACTTCATCTCTTGAGCTGAACAATCAACACACTGCAAAATGGACACATCTTTGTCTGCTTAAATGCTTATGACAGTGGGGAACAAAATAAATTCAGATTGTACATATCCTAGAATATTTGGATCAATGTATAGCATGGAAACAATGTAAAGACTATCAGAATGCCTTCTTTGGGGGTGGGGGAGGGAAGGGGAGCGTGGTGGGAAATTAAAAAATTCAAAAAACAATCATTTTTGGGGGGGTTTTTGCAAGGCAGTGGGGTTAAGTGACTTGCTGAAGGCCACACAGCTAGGTCATTATAAAGTGTCTGAGGCCAGATTTGAACTCAGGTACTCATGCCTCCAGGGCTGATGCTTTATCCATTGTGCCACTTAACCACCCCCAATAAAATATTTTTTTAAAAAGAACATTTGTATCAAGATGGTATGGGGAAACTTTCAGGGTTTAGCAGAGGATAGGAGATGTAGACAACTTACGGTTATTTTATTATGTATGTCATCTTGTTATTAAAATATTTAAATTGTTAGCTATTATTAACTATTGACACTTTTGTAAGAAGTAAATGGGTTGAGAAGTTAACCAGTTACCTAGTAAGGGTCTAAGAGAATTTGTACAGACAAGTTATTACTGTTGTTGCTGCTACTATTGTTGTTTTAGGAGGGAAGGAGAAGAGAAAATAATCTTAGATCATAAATTTGGAACTGGGAGGTATTAGAGGTCATCTGACCCAAAACTTAAAATTTATTAATGAGGAAACTAAGACTCAGAGCAATTAAATAGCTTACTCAAGGTCACAAAGCAACTTTAATGGAAGTGCTAAGACTTGAGCTCTAGTTTTCTCATTCCAAATACAACATGTTTTTCACTACACCTTTGTGGGCATCAAACTGGGTGAACCAGCATATTGCAAGGAAGAAGAAGGGGTTGGCAGCAGGAGGTCACAAGTTGCCCAAAAGGGAAGGAAATGGTTTAAAAAAGGGTGGAATGTTCTTTATTTGCTTTGAATGTATCCTATATGTTCTTGTTACAAGTATAAAGTACTAGATATAATGAAGGAATAAAGAGAATAAAAAAATAAAATACAAAGTGGACTTTGGAGGAGCATTTCTCTGGGGTGCAAATAATTGATCCACTTGTGAACTTGGAAATGGGTAAAGTCAATGGTTAGTTTGTCAGGGATATGAATATTAATAATACCTAAATTATACTAGTTCTCAGAGTCACACAAATTGGTTAAAATTTAATAGTCACAGGAAACATCCTGAAGTTCTAACTTCAGTGACTTAATAAAAGAATATAAGCAAAGGATGTTGTTTCAAGGTGCTGGCAGGGAGCAGTCAAATAATGAGTCAATGGCAGCTTCCAATATAGATAAGCCAGACCTAAAAATGAGTTAGAATTTAGAACTGTGAGACACTTTAGGGATCATGAATTCTAACCCCTCTGGTCCACATTTTGTAGATGGAGAAACTAATGCCAATAGAAGTTAAATGACTTTCTTAGGGTCACAGTGCTAATAACTATCAAGGCAGGAATTCAAACCCAAATCTTGAGATTCCAGATTAAGTGCTCTGATTCACTACATTATCTTTACCACCAGCCAAAGGACATATGATCCTCTTCTGAAATAGTCTTAAAAAAAGGAAGAGAATCAAGGAGGGAGAAAAAAGAGAGAAGGAGGTAGGGAAGGATAGAATAATTAGCCCTAGAAATGGCCCTAAACATCTAGACTAGAGTATGACTAATTTGTCCTGTTATAAACTCTGCTCTGTAATCCTGGACTTTTCCCATTCTGGAATTTTCTTTATTTTACTTCTTCTTCATTGGTTGGAACACATTTTTTTATTTTGTGGAAGGGGAAGCAACCTTTTTGTCTTAGGTGATCCAAGAAGGGAAAAAAAAAATCCATGCCTGGGGAAAAATGGGGAGAAAAATTCCCACACCTGGGGAAAAAATGGGGAACTGGAGTGCTTCAGGGCCAACCAAGAGCTGAGAGTGAAAAATATAGAAATTTAGGTAGGAGTTCAGAAATAGTTCCGGAGTGCATATATTGTTAGAGAGAAATTTAAGTAGGTGGGCTGAAGTTCAACTTGATGTACTGTCCCCCTTTCTTCCTGAGTTTCTTTTTGTTTTTTTTTTTAAGAGAGTAAGAGGGAGGAGAATAACTATTTTAGAATACTGCTAGGGTCTGGTCTGACTGTTGGCTCAGATTAAGCTCTCATGGCTATTCCACCCAGCCAGTTCTACTGTCTCAAAACTCACTCCTTTCCCAGGTGTCCTATCCATCACTTGGAAGCAAATCAACTTTGTGAGGAAAGCCATTTCCCCAATCCCTGCAATCATCCTGGAAGTTTGTTCTTGGGTCCTAAACATATTTTGTCACTTTGCTGAATGTGTTTCTTTGACCTCCATGTATTCAGGAGAGAACTTTTTAATGGCTCTGTCTTCCCATCTTGGTTATTTCTAGATATAAAACATGTGCTCTACTTATACAAATGATTAGCTTTCTGTAAAAGCTGTTCATGGCTGTGGAGTAGTGGCCTGGGGGACACCCGAGAGCATTAGTCTTTGCTGGCTCTCAGTTGCAAACAGAGAACTTTAATTGCATTTTGATTTCAACATATCTTGACTTTTTGACTTCACCTTCAAATCCTGATCCTTATTGCTACATTGTTCACAAATGTTTATGCATTTATGTCTTAAGGCTAGGTCCAACTGGAAAGGCTTTCCTAGATTTTTCATGGTAAGGAAAAAATATATTTTCAGTCTGTGTGCTCACATGAAAGAATCTAAGTCTTAGAGCAGTGGCATTAACCTCAAATAGGAGCAGAAGCCACTCACTAAATCACAGATAAAGATATATGCAGGAAACATGGTAATTGAAAAAAAATTATTGTTTTATTGAATTGTTCATTTTGTTAAATATTTTACAATTACATTTTAATATGGTTCTTATTATTTTGTTCCCCAAATATCACATCATATTACTATAGAAGACATCATCCTCTCAGTTCCACAGGCTCAAAACCTAGAAGTCATAGGTTGCCAAGGACTATAATTTCCACTTTTACGATAGCTCTTAAATTGATCCCCTTCTCTCCTCTGACGTTTGCCACCAGTTTAGTGTGAGTTTTCATCCCTTCATATGTTGATTATTGGAATGGCTTACTCTAGGCTCTGCCTGTATCACTTCTCCTGCCTACTCCAATCCATCCTCCATTTAGCCACCAAAGTGATTTTTTTTAAAGCACAGGTTCAGTTATGTCCCGCGCATATGCACACACACACACACACACACACAATCACACACACAGTCACTCTGGTGATTTCTCATTGCCTTTAGAAGCAAATACAAAATTTCCTTTTTGGCTTTCAAAACACCTCATAACCTAGCCTCCTTCTACCTTTTCATTCTTTTTAAACCTTACTCCTTAAGCTCTACTTTTCAATCTAGTGATACTGGACTCCTGACTATTTCATCTCTCATTTTCTGGCATTCTTTCTGCTTGTCTCCTAAACCTGAAATACTCCCCTTCCTGTGCCTCAACTACTGACCTCCCTGTTTTCCTCTAAGGCTCAATTAAAATCTCACCTTCTACAAGGAGCCTTCCCTGATCCCTCTCAGGTTAGAGTTCAGTGACTGGTTGGGTATAAAAGGTGAATGAGCAAGCCTGATAAGGGTTCAGCATGCACTCATACCAGAAGGTGTCAGAACTCCCTTAATACCCCATATAGCACAATATAAAAAAGCTATGACATAATGTAAAGACTACTGTGCTTGAAATTCAAAGACCTTATTTAGAGTCATGGATCCTATACTAATTTGTTTTTATAATCTTGGGCAAATCTCCTAACCTTTCCTAATACTAGTATCATCTCACAATTAATTATATTCTATTTATGCTGATATATAACTTGCTTTGTATATATTTGTTTGCATGTTGTCTCCCCATTTAACTGTAAACTCCTTGGGGTCAGGGACTGTTCTTTGCTTCTTTTTGTATCCTCAGAATTTAACACAGTGTCTGGCAGATAGCATGTACTTAATAAATATTAATTAATTATGTGACTAGGGGAGTGTTGTGGCTCACATTTGATACTTCTTTCTTAGAGTAATTGCTATGTTATATAGATAGAAGCACATGCAGAGGCTAGAAGATCACATCGTTTTTTTGCTCTTTTTAAAAAAATATTAAAAATTTTTTCCAATTACAAATAAGATAGTTTTCAACATTTATTTTTTGTAAGATTTTTGCTCCCTCCCCCCCTTTCCATGACAGGGAATAATCTTGTATAGTGATACATGTACAATTCTGTTAAACCTATATTCAGATTAGTCATATTGTGAAAGAAGAATCAGAACAAAGGGGGAAAAGAACCAAAATCACCTTATTTTTTGCATAAGAGAGGAAAGCCTTCAGAGAGATAGAGACTTAGTTCAGGAAACTTCCCTTCACTAATATATGCTGGCATCTCCTCTGTTTGTTATAGTTTTAGTGTGAGTAGACAGGAGAAGTAGTGACAAACTTAGGGCCTGAACAAAATTAAAAAGCAATTGGGAAATACCACAATAAATAAAAATATAATACAATATAGCCAATATTAATTAATTTGTGGTCTTCTAAGTCAATAGGCAGCCGACTGGGATACATTTCTATTTGAGTTTGATACCTCTGACTGAGAATACTGAAAGGTTAAGCCACTTTCTCTTTCCCAGTGTCACACATTCAGTGTCATGAGGAAGGGCTTGAATCCAGGTGTTTCTAATTCAAGACCAGTTCTCTATTATACCACGTAGTCTCTAAAGTTATTCAATTTAAATACAAAACAAAGGAAATAAAAAATTCTTCTCTCCTTTCCTAGTACCCAGAAGATAAACTTGGCATTCTGTATAATCCAGAACCAAGCTATTTTCCAGCCTTAAGGTTTTCTATTCATGCACATGCATTTTCTCTACTAGTGAGACTAGCTTATCTCTCATGAATATTGTTTACTCTCTAGTCTTTGTACCTTATGATTATAAGATCTGGAGCAACAAAGTACCTTAGAGTTCATTTAGGTAAAGCATTAAATTTACAAATGAAGAAACTGAGACACAAATCAAGTGTCCCACAGGTCAAAAATCATAAAGTCAGAATTTGGATCCAGTTTTTATGACATCATTATACTATACCATGCAATGAACCCCAATTCTTCCTCCTTAACTAAGTGGTATCTCCTTTCTTTTCTGGTTGTATTTGCATGTGGACTTTATTTCAAGGACCAATCCAAGTCTAATCCCTGAAACTCAAGTCCTTAGTAAAATTTCTGTCCTTTGAATTTATTAGTACATTGTTTAATTATCTGATAATTATTAATGTTACTTGCCACAACTCACATTACTATTTAAAATTTTAGGATTTAGAGCTGGTAGTAACCTCAGATAACATGGAATACAACTTCCCTCATCTCTCCTACCTCAACTTTAAAGATGAGGCAACTGAGGTTGTGGAGAGGCTAAGTAGTACAGCATGAGAACACAGCTGGTAGTTCTTCCTTTTAAAGAGGACCAATGACATCACATGATAATGTTTTGACTTTTTCTTGTGAATTAGATTTAAGTGAATGCAGAGTTGAATAAATGTCATCAATTTCACTCTTTCTTCCAAAGTCATCAAAGTTCAATGGCAAGATGAAAGTCAAGATCACTGGCCATGGTCTTGGATACAGTGGATGACCTTGGCATCTTCAATATCTGATCAATCTAAGCATTTCATAGGACCTGCTTCAACCACCTCCTTGACCATGGAAACAAATTATTCTCTCTCCCATTCTGCTGGGGAAAGTCTTCACACATTTCTCATTCCCTTATAAAACACTGAAAGATGCCATCTGTTACTGACCTTCAGTCTCGTTTAGGCTGTCTGTGGGGGCAGTTTACTGCGGTGTGGCCTCTATGCATCTTATAGCTTCTTAGAATCACAGGTGAGAGTTGGGTGACTGGTTGGATACCAAAGGCAGATGAGCAGCCCTGAAAAGGGTTCAACCCTCATACCAGAGGTGTTAGTTTTCCCTTAGAACCCTTTACAAACCAAACCAAACCAAACAAAACAAACAAACTATAATATAATGTAGAATCTATTGGATTTGAAGTCCAAAGATCTCACTTAAGAGTCATGGATTTTATACTAATTTGCTTTATTGATCTTAGGTAAATCTCTTTACCTTTCTCTGAACCTCAATTTCTAATCTGCCAAAAAAGGATAATAAAAGTGGTATTAAATTCCTCAGGAGGTTGCAGTGACAATCAAAGAAAATGTTTCTGGAGGGGCAAGAATCTCCTCCTTGGAATTGTAGAATTAGACTAGGAATTTCAATTCCTCAACCAGCATTTATTATTGGTTGCCATAAGACACCATGCCAAATATTTATAGTGGCAAATAGAGCATATTTCCTATTCTCAAGGAACTTAAGAGTTGTATAGAACAGGAAAGGCAAAAAGATGAAATGTTTAGAGAATTCAGAGAATGTAGATCTCATTTCCAGTCAAGAAAGGTTTCATAGAGGAAGTAGAAAAAAATACTAATGTGATTTTTCCCCTGAAATATATTTTATCTGTAGAACATTTTCCCCATCCCTTGCTTTCCTAAAAGTCAAAGAACCATAAATGTAAAACTGAAAGGAATAGTAGAAATCATCTAAAACCTGAATCACGGAAATTTAATGTTTGCTGACTCTTGTTCTATGAGAGTTGTCTAGTTCTATAAGAGTTGTTCTATGAGTTTTGAGTTGTCATTATTGTTACTATGAGAAGAGGAGATAATAGTAGATTTAGTATCAGGAAGACTAACCACATCTCAAACAGTAGCTGGAAAAGTTACAATCGCTCTTTGCCTCAGTGTCTTCATCTCTAAAATGACGGTATTGAACTCAATGACATCTAAGGTCTCACTTCTAATATTTATAATCTTATTAAGAGGGATATTGGCAGGAGGTATAAGTTGATGACAAAATGGAGGGGCTTTGGCCATGTGACCCTGATGACCGCAGTAAATAAACAGACCCTAAGTTGATATTTAATACTTTTCTACATGACTCATTCAAGGGAGTAGGTGGTTTAAATAAATACAAAAAAAAAAACCCAAAGTGATTCCGATTATATGGTTTACTGCTTTTTTAAAAAAAATATTTATTTTATTCTGAATTTAAGGAATAAAATAAGCATTTCATAAATAGAATAGAAAAAAACACATTAAGAACGTCTCCTCAATTCTCAGATCAAGAGCATTTCCCAATGCTGCATCCTGAGACCCTGTACTCATATGAAGAATGTTAAGTGATCAAGATCCTGTCTGTGTAACCCCCTCCATACTCTGCTCCATTGCACCAGTCTTGCTTCTTCCTGACTTCCATTTATACTATATATCCTGTGCTAATAAACTGAGTTGTAACCAAATCCTAAGTACACATTATTCCTGGTGGAAACCTAAGCTTGAGGCACAGAATCTTAATTAAGTGATCTAACATTGGGAACCCTCAATTCATTCTAATTGAGCAGATGTAAAAGAGGTATCAAAGAGGACACCCTTCACAACTGAGTCTTTCTCTTTGGTATAATGAGAAAAGGCACTTTGGAGGAAAAAAAAGAAGTGATTATCTGAAATAATTTCCAATAATAATAATTATAATAGTTATAATGAGAGAAATAATAGTTAATAATTGAATAAATAAAATAAAAATAGTAAAAAATAACAAAAATAAACATATCCTTTTAAGGTTTGAAAAGTGCTTAAATATGTTAACTCATTTGGTCTTCACAACAACTTTCTAAGATAAGGGCCATTTACATCTCTATTTTATTGGTGAGAAAATTGAGGCCATAGAAACTAAGTGTCTTTCCAAGGGTTACACAGCTAGTGAATGTTTGAGGTAGGATGGGATCTCAGTTGTCTTTTTGTCCAGGCAAAGTGGGTGGTGGGAAGTCTAATGAATGAATGAATTAAAAAAAGACCACATACAGAATTCAATCCCCTTTCATTAATACAATTCAACCCTCACCAAGGAGCACAACAAATATGGAACAGGGCTGCATGAATGGCCCTTGAATGCCCCTGAGGTTTCACTGACTTCAGTTTTATGGATAAGGAAACTGACACAGAGCAAGAATAATTTAAGGTTACAAATAGAGTTAGTGACAAAACTAGAACTACAACCTGACTCTTATTACTAGTCTACTGTTCTGCCTGATCTGACAGCTACATCCATAGTAGATCCACCTCGACATTACCACCTTGGAACTACACTTTGTGAACTTCTGGGGTGCTGAGACTGTCTTTTGCTTTTTTATATATTCTTAATGTTTGGCATAGAGTCTGGTACATAATATATGCTTTGGTAAAATTCCCTGAGGTCTGTGTTAGGCTGTATAAAGGCAAAATTCATTCAGTTTATCATCTGCTCTAATTAGGTTAATATTCTAATTGACTTTCTTTTCTATCATGTTTCTTCCTTCCTCCCATACTTTTTCCATCCTTTTTCCATCTATATGTATTCTTCCTAACCTTCACGATCTAACTGAGGTGCCACCTCTTCCACAAAACTTTCCTGTGATTTTTCAATCCATTCTATCTTCTCTGACCACCTTTATAATTAATACCTAAATTCTAAATTGCACCCTGATCTACAAGTCAAGTACAATCCAGTTGAATTATCTTTGGATTTAGAATCAGAAAACTTGAGTTCAAAGATTGCCTCTGCTATTGGTTACCTGTGTGAGCTTGAGCAAAATCACTTAAACTCCTTAGCCCTCAGTTTTCCCCTCTGGAAAATGAAGGATTTGCACTATATAACATCTGAAAATTCTTGTGGTTTAAAAAATCTGATTCTCTCATATAATAATGCAATTTTTCCTTTCTTAATAATATTAGTTGTGCAGTACTTGTAACTCCAATTAGATTGTAAACTCTTAGGCTCTGATTTTGTTTCTTTTCTATATTGCATAGTACACACACTAGATGATGGTTGGACTGAATGGTAAATAAAATGCTTAGAAAAGTTGGCATCTGTCTTTCAGCTACTCAGAGTCAAGTTGGGAAAATGGATTCAACATTAATGAAACAATATGACACATGATTTCATATGAAAAAGTCAATGTTAAATTTTATAATAGAGAAAATTATAACTAAAACAACACAAAGAAAACAAAGAAATTTGTTTAGATTTCAGTTACTCACAGAATCACAAAATCACAAAGCACAATCCAAACCTGAAAAAGAGTATTCACTATAGAATACCTAATGACAGGTCATACAACTTTTGCTTTTAAGTGCTTGCCTCCATCCTTAATAAGCAAGGCGGGGGGCATGTCACTGCCTCCATTCCACTTTTGGATAACTCTATTAGAAGGTTTGTCTGCATTGAACTTAAGTTCATTCTCTGTGACTTCTCCCCTATGTTTTTTTTTCAAAAGGTCAGAAAGACTGTATAGAGAAAGTAATTTGGGAGCTGAACTTTAAAGTGAAACATACATTATCTAAATTTCCTTTTTTTCAAGAAATAGATGTAAACTGAGTCTTTTGATTACTAAAGAAATAATTTGGTTCACTTTTTGTCCCTTTCTTGAAGATTGTCAGATTTCTAAACTTACTCCAAGAACACCTTAAAGTTCATTTTTTAAGTTCAAATTAGTCAGGTGCATTCTGTTTCCTTTGATGCCCTCCCTATCCTTCATTTTGACAGATTTTCAAAATCTATGACCATGTGTCTTATATGAGTCTTTCAGACATCCAGTCCCGAAAGCTGTCTGTTTCTAAAAAGAAGCTGGTTTTATTTGTGTAAATATGTCAGTTTCAATGGAAAATATCACTTCAGACTAATGTTATAGGCTGATGTAAACTATTCATTCTTGAAGTGCCTCAATGAAGTTTCAAACTTTCTTTTTTTTTTAGCAAAGCAGAATGTAGAAATTTATTTAACATCTACTCATAGAATTTCATAGATGAATGGAATCTGAGAGGCAAGTGTTGGTGCATTGGAAAGAATACTGCTTTGAATAGCATGAGACCTGGCTTCAGGTCCTGGTTCTCCAGCTTACTAACTACATGACTTAACACAAATCTTCATCTTTCTATAACTCAGTCTGCTTATGTGTAAAAAATGAAAGAGTTAGAGGACTTAAGTGTTCCTTTCTATCTCTCAAAGTTCAGGAAATCTGTGTTAAATATTGTCTGGGCTAACCTCTCATGTAACTTGATACCATAATCCCCTATGCAACATGCCTAATATCTCTCCTGCTTCAGGGATAATTGTCACTTCTTCTAGACTCAATATTTTTTGGCGATAGCATAGTCAGTATTTTGCAAGACGGCCTGTTTCATAGGCAGATGTTACTAATTGATAAAAAGTCTTTTTTTCTTATTACAGAAGCTAAAAATTACTGTGGGAACAATAATGTGAATAAATAATATTCTCCTAATGGGACAAGAAGAAAATTAATAGAGATCATTCATAATTGAATTCATTAAACAACATGACTAGACCTGGCTCATGCCATTCTGGGCCAGTACATATGACTTACCACCTTAAAAGGCTTCCAGAGGGTCAATACAACAAGAACAACCTCCTGATCAGAAACATATTACCTTCTACAAACATGTTTTTAGATTTCTCAGGACAAAACAACAAGACAGATTGGATCACTAGAGACTGTATTGATACTTAAAAGGTCAACCTTTCATGTTCAATAATGAAAATTTTCATCACCTGTCTATATTACAGAACTTTGCCATTATTTTGCTGAGACTCATTCCTCTTGGTTAACATACCTTACTCTACCTTCCCTCATCTTCGTGATACTAAATCCAGGGGTACCAAAGAACAAACTCCATTTGACCTAGTATATGCCCTTTTAACTGTGCTAAGCAATTGAAGAAACTGCATACAATGTAAAAGGCATTATTCTAGGCAGGTAATGAAAGGAATACAATAAAATGAAGACACTAAGTTTTCCCTCAAGGATCTTACAGTTGAGAAGAAGCAATCAATGTAGTAAATACAAAGGTAAGTAGTTGTCCTTCATGCTCTAAGAGGACCAAGTCATAATATACATGATGACATAACTTACACATTATGATTATTATTGTGAGGGGAGTCTTGTGCAAAGATATCCTTCTCACAATCTTTTCCATAATTGTTTTGCCTCTTAACCTGATTTGATAGGAAATAGGATTTCTGGTGATGTCTGCATGCCATGAGAGTCCTTGGTTTTAAACAAATACAGAATAATTACATGCACAGAGTGGGTGCTGGCATAGTTACTTTTCTCTTTCAGGAGAAATTATAGAAAAATAATAGTTTCTTGGTGAAGTTAAGAATGATGAGTAGTACTGGTAATTTTTATAAAGGAAAAAAAGTGAGATAGAAGAAAGATAGAAAGGTGTTGTGGTGCCAAAGGTAAGTAAAATAATTGGAGACTTTCCCCTGTTCTTGAACATGGGATATAACACCAAATAACTGGAAAAAGCTAGAGACAACTCTGGTTTACTTGAAAAAATTCATAGATGATGAAAGCTTGGAGAGATATCAAGAATGGCAGGAATGTGGTAAGAGAAAAAAGAGATCGCATACCTCACCCCTTTCAACCAACAGAAAGCAAAAGGTGGGTGGACTCTACCAAAGAAATATCTACATTTTGGAATATACATATGTGAGAATGTATATATGCATTTATATATATATATATATATATATATATATATGTGTGTGTGTGTGTGTGTGTGTGTGTGTGTGTGTGTATGTGTGTGTGTGTGTGTATATATATATATATATATGCATATATTTGACTTTAGAGGATGTGTTAATTACAATGTGGGTGAGTTTGGTCAATCATTTGATCCCTTGATCTCAGTTTTCTTATTTGGATCTTTAAGAGCCCTTTCAGCTTGAATCTCTTCTTGTTTTCTTCCTCTCCAGGTTTGCTAAGTAGTAAGAAGGGATGCTCCAAAGTAGTCTCTAGTGTCTTTGTCATGAAAGTATTTGGCATAACAAAAGACAAGGTATTGTGAGAGGTCAATGAATAGAATCATTTTGTACTGATTAGAGCATGACTTTAGTTCTACTCTAATTCTAGTGTTTCTTCATATCTTGTAAAAGTCTTATGTTCCCTGAAATTTTTATTTTGTTATGTTTGAATCCCTCCACCCTTTGTACTTTCTACCAACCTCTTCCTTATAGAATCCCTACCTTCCTTCAAAGCTCAAAAGAAATGCCACCTTCTTCATGAATCCTTTCCTGACTTCCCTCTTCCCACCAGCTATTAGTGTTAGTGTCTCCATAGAGTTATTGGAGTGCAGGTGCAATTCCTAGGTTATAGAGTACTCTGTGGGTCAGAGATTTTTTGATTAATGCTCACAAACTCCATCTAGAATAGTTCCTCTTTGTAATCACCCCAAAGACACACATAACTCAAAGCTAACTCATTTATTAAAATGGAATAATTAAAAAACAACTATAAAATGTCTCTGATAATTCTAGTGTAAATCTCTCCAAAATACCCACAATATAGGAATATTGAGCACAAAGTAAAAAAGTTGTTGAAATAAGGCATACATTTAGGGAAAACAGGCAGTAAAGACAACTTGCAGTTCTGGAATTTCAGGGTGACAATGTTCTTTAAAGTCTATGTTTTTTTTAAGGAAGTCCTCATGAAGCTTCTCTTTGGTCACAGTGTCTCTGTTAGTCAGTCACTCAGCTGAGATCATAAAATATATTCCTCTCTAAAGCTCAATTTGCTTAGTAGGTATGGCTCTGGTTCCCAGTTTGGCTCTGTCTCTGTCTCTTTTTCTGAATCTGACTCTCAGACTGTCTCTTTCCGTTTCTCAGTCTTTCTATGTCTCTCTGTCTGTCTCTGACTGTTTTTCACTCTGTATCTATTTCTCTCTGTCTCTCTGTCCCTCCATCTCTGTTTCTCTCTTTGCCTCTATTTCTATATCTGTTTAATTACTGTACTATTAAGAAGGACAACTGTATTGGACTGACTATGGACTATATTATCTCTATCCAGAGAAAGAAAGACCAAACAAAACAAAACATACAGAAATTTAAAAACCCTTCCAAATCTGATGAACACTTTATAAAAATTATCTCCTATGTATCTTTTTCCCTCAATCCTAATTCCTCATGCCAAAAATTACTAATTTATAAACATGTTTAACAAAATATGCATTTAAAATCCTAACCTGACTGTTCCCTGCTGAGGGGTGGAATAGAGGGTAGAGGAAAATTTTGTAACTTGGAAATATACATGTGCATATGGATGAAAAGAAATAAATGTTAAAAAATATTGAGGGATGAGGGAAGGGTAAGATATAAGTTGCTAATTATTGTAGAATTCTTGACTCAGTAAAAGAGTTTAATAACCTAGAATGATTTTTCTCTGCCTGACTTGCCAAGCCCTTCACTATCCTTTTGCTTCTTCTCAGCAAACCCTTATTCATATTTTGCCTTATGCCTGTTATGTCCTTAACTCCTACTTGTTGCATTCCTACCCAACATTTAAATCAGTTATCAAATGCTTTTTCTCAAAGTCTTCCCTGAAATAACCAATCAACAATTATTTTTTTCATTTTCATATTTCACAGCAGGTTGCTTTTACTTCTTATATACATTATATTACAGTGGACATTATACTATATATGTTTTCACACTTCTATTGGACTGATTCTTGGAGCTTTTTCAATGGATAGATCACAAAGATCCAACTCAACATGACCAAAAAAGAACTAATTATATTTTCCCCCAACCCAACCTCATTTTTTTCTTTTTCTGTCAAAGATATAACAATACATCCATTTACTCAGATTTACAAATTATGAACATCTTTCCAAACTCTATTCCTGACTTTCCAACCTCTTCCAATTCCATACTGACTTTATGAGTGAACTACCTCTACCCCTAGGGACCCTCACCTTATTGCTGAGTTCTGGTCTAGTTCTGGTCCATTTCAAGAATCCCTTCTCATTTCCTCCTCATAGTAGGAGTATAAATGCTTATTGGTTGATTGATAGACTATACACATCATGAAGATGGGGCAATACCTCATTGCCTAACACATTAGATCTCAGAGCATAGCAGGTCTTTGATCAATATTTAGTGAATTGACTCAGAGAAAGAACTATGGAGTTAGAATGTTGATAGTAGCATATTATTTTCACTTGTTTTGTTTTTGTTCTTTTAATGACCTTTCCCTTTTCTTCCATTTCTTCTTTCACAACATACTAATGTGGAAATATATTTACATGATTGCACATGTATAACCTATATCAGATTGCTCGCTCTCTTGGGGAGAGGGGTGGAGAAGGAGAAAAAAATTTGAAACAAAATTTTATTTAAAAAATGAATGTTGAAAACTAAAAAATGTAATTTGGTGATTAAAGCATGTTCCTCATTCTAAAGGAAATTATAATATAATTAAGACAGAAAATATGTACCTATGTGTTGATATGTTTATGCATGTATACATATGTATGTGACATGCATGTAAATATGTGTATCATATGTCTATTTCTTGTAATTTTATTTTATGTACATAAAATAATTCAAGAATATTTCATTATTAAGTCCCAGGACACTGACAACAAGTGTGATAGTACACAGATGATGTGTGGGTTGAGTAGTTACAAAAAGCTTTAAGGGGGAAGCAGATCATGCTTTGAGTTTTGGATGACAGGAAGGCCCAAATAACCACAAAATAGGAGACAGAGAGAGCATGTAGGAAGGGAGTAGACACAGAGATAGAAATTATTGTAGTGGACTGTTGGAATTGACAAGGACTTTGGGGTTGTAAGATGAGTAGATTCATTATAGATATAGATTCATTATATATATATGTATATGTATATGTATATATATATATTATATATATGGAATATTAATATATATTTGGGGAGAGAGGGTATTCATATTAGATTTTTATCTGTATATATATATGTATGTCTGCATGCATTTGTATACGTGAGGAATGTATGTTTATGTATCTATGTCTTCTTGTATGTATACATATATTTTGGACAAATATGCTTTTGAAACTGACTCTCAACAGTAGCTTTCTAACAGAAAAATTATCATATAATTGAAAAAGAGTCAGCATCAGAACCAAGAAGCAGGTTCAAACTTCGCCTCTGTTACTTATAGAATGTGTGATCAGGGACCAGTTCCTTCTCCTCTCATCATTCTAAGCAGCTTACTCAAAAACTTTAAGTTACATAGAAGGTGCTGACTTGTATTAATAACTCCTTCATTCAGGGAGTTCTCTTTACTGGTGAAGTCACAGGTAAAGCCTGTATTTCTATGAATTAATATATCTAATATACATTGGATAGTCTTATTTTATCTATGTTTATTCATTTATAAAATGAACTAAAGAAGCAAATGACAATTAATTGTGTTATCCTTGTCAAGAAGCACCCAAATCAAGTCACAGTGATTCTGATAAAACTGAAATGACTGAACAATAACAGAATCTGCCTTAACTGACTTCCAAGAGTTGATAAATTCAATGTAATCATTCACTCCTGTGATATGAGAAAATACTACAATTAGGACTAGATTTAAACTTTGTTGGTTCTCTGGACTTAAGCAAATGGTAGAAAAAACAATATTGCAGATTAAAGTTAAAAATATGTCAAATGTACATTTTTTATTTCCCCAAGAGTTGATTGTTAAACAATTGCCAGCATAGTACTGCCCATACCTAAACAAAAATTACATCTTCCATATTGCTTACAAGTGTTCATCCAAACTACCACCCGTGGCAGCCCATTTCATTTTTTTAGGTTTTTGCAAGGCAAATGGGGTTAAGTGGCTTGCCCAAGGCCACACAGCTAGGTAATTATTAAGTGTCTGAGACTGGATTTGAATGCAGGTACTCCTGACTCCAAGGCCGGTGCTTTATCCTCTATGCCACCTAGCCGCCCTCATTTCATTTTTATATAGCTAATTGTTGTGAGCTTGTTGCCTTAAATCAAGCCTAAGTTTGCAATTTTGCTACTTCAATCTGCTGCTCCTCATTCTATCATCAAAGATCAAGCAGAACAAATTCTTCCTGGATAGCCCTTCAAATATTTAAAGAGAACTATCATGCCCCCACATCCACCTACCCTTATTTTTCTTTTCTTTGAGCTAAATAATGCCATTCTCTGCAGCCTCAGATAGCATGTTCTTAAGGTTCTTATTCATCCTGCTTTTCCTACTGAAGATGTGAATTAGAATAATTCTTCCACTAACCATGAAAGCAATTGAGGCATGTTCTGTGGAATGCTTAGAGTTTGATCAGACATCAAAGGTGACATCTCAAGGCATTGCCAGTCATCTTGATTTTTTACCTTGCTGCTGAGTCCAATTCAAAGATCAATTCGCATGCAAGTCAAGACATCAACCTCTTGATGTCACTGGTCTTAGCAGATGAAAGACAAACAACAATACCATCTCAAGATGCTCTCCAGTTTTTTTTTAAGGAAAGAAATCTTGAGATCAAAAACATAAAGCTAAAAGATACCTTAGAGGTTACTTACACCTTTTACAATTCAGAAACAGAGTATATAAAGTATGAATGACTTGTCTAAGGTCCAAAGGGCAAAAGGTAGAGGTGAGATTTGAGCACAATTACACTAGTTCCAAATCTAGCTTTCTTTTTACTTTATCACACTTCTATTTGCTTTGTCTGATGCTTCTTTATTTGTCATATAGCTTCTAGAGAAGAGACTTTTCAATAGTAGATGGTCAAACAATAGCCTATCATTTTATTCTAGAAATCTGTTCCTTATTTTACAAATCTGAGTTTTAGTAATAGATCATTAAGTAGCCATGGTGCTAATTAATGAAGTGGGCATACACCCTTGCTCTGTGGTATTAGAAAAAATTCTTTATCTGAGAAAACAGTTTTCCCAGATACTCAGCTCAGACTACAGATAAGTCACTCCAGACTCTCTGGAAATGAACTCCTGAACATATGGTGATAGTTAAACTCCAAGAGAAAGGCAGGGGTGGGAGCAGGGCAGGAGAAAGGTGGGGAGATCACTGAGCCAGGAACTGCCAGAGAGTTCAAACCCCTCCAAAGCAGGAGATGACAGTAACTGAATCCCTAAGGTGGTGTTCACAGGAAGACTGGAGTGTCATGAGCTTGTTCCATGTGCATTAGTTATAGTGTGTGCATGTATGTATGTATGAATGCTGGATGTTTTGAAGTAGGTGGGGAACAAAGGAAAGCAAAGCTAATCTTCTATCAAAATGCAGCAGAGACAAAATTGGGCAGAGAAGTTCAATGCCAGGGTTGCCCAATAAGCTTAGAGTAGGCTGAGATGGCAAAAGTGCCCCCCTAGACTGTTCTGTATTGAGTTTCTGTTTCTTTTCTGTGAGCAGGTGAGAAAAACATCATATCCATGGGGAAATCAACAATAGCCTGGGAAGCCAGTAAATCTTCTGAACTCAGTAACCTATGAATAAATTGAATGAATGAATGAATAAATGATTGAATGAATGCATGAATGAAAACATACATTGAGCACTGTGGTAAACACTGGGAAACAAAGGGAAAAGTTTGACAGTCCTTAATCTCATAGTCATTGTTGGTCATTTCTTGACAAAGATACTGAAAGGTTTTAACATTTTCCTCTTTAGCTCATTTTACAGATGAGGAAATAAAGTAAACTGGGTTAAGTGACTTGCCCAAGGTCATACAATTAAGATAGTATATGATGGCAGATTTGAACTGAGGTCTACCTTCATTCTGTACACTAGGTGAATGTTGAATGTTTTGAAATAAGTGTAGAGCAAAGGAAACCAAAGCTGGTGCTCTATCAAGAAACAATAGAGACAACATTGGACAGAGAACTTCAATGTCTGGGTTATCAAGTGAGCCTAGTTAACCTGCCCCCCCCCCCCAGTTTCAAGAAAGATATATAAGAGATAATGCATACAGAAATTTTAGTTGAAAAAGCTCAGTGGTCTTTGGAAGGCAACATTAAGCTTGATAGCAGTAAAGCTATTTACTTTAGTATCTTCTTAATAAAAATATATTCCTTTCTGATGTGGTTATATTTTATGGTGCCCAGTATATTGTTGTGAAAACTGCCTGTTTTGTTTTTTTTTAATTATTACTTGTGGCTAGTAATGTGGGGGATACTGTTGCATGTATCACAGTTTGCTTTTCCGGATAATGACTATGAAGGTGAACTGGAGGCATGGTGATTGATCTGGAAGTCTAAGGTGTGGGGGTAATGCTATTCCTAGAATTCTCGTGTGCAGATCTGAGGGGCGACAATGGTTAAAATAATGACTGTGGTTTGACTCCTGTAACTTACACCATTTCTTATCTGTACTTAGGTGTCCTTTCTATTTTCAGCTAGACTGGCTCACCTTTCTTGATTGTGGTAGTTGGTGGTGCTGATGTCAACCTCTTGTGCACAACCAAGGAATGCTTCTGTTTTGGGGGATTTCCCTCTTTGCTGATGGCTTTGAGGATGAGGTGGAAGCAAGAGTAATTTTCTTAGGAAATGTAGCTCTTCCTGGGGATCAAAAACAACAGTAACCTCTGAGCTAATGAAATGGTTCTGAACTATTAAAAAGATCACTGGATATAAAATCAAGAGACTCTGGACTCCAAACAAAGTTTTGTGATTTACTATCCTACTATGGATAAATCACTTGCTGTACCAACTACCTGTGTGACTTTTGGTATGTCTCTTACCATCTTTAAGGTTCAGTCCTCGTCTAAAAACTAAATAAATTAAACTGGATGATATATAAGATCCCTTTCAAATATAGATCTTTCAGCCAGATGGAAGGGTGGGTCACCACTTCCAAATCTGGGCACACACACACACACACACACACATGTACACATGTGCATGTGTATATGTATGTGTATACACATGCACATGTGTGTGTATGTGTGTATATGGAAAATCAAATGCTTTACTTCTGAGCCCTTCCTCCCCATCTGTAAATGGAAATAGGTGACTCTTATTGTCTAAGAGCATTCTGCAGTTCTGC
Source organism: Macrotis lagotis (assembly GCF_037893015.1). NCBI lineage: Eukaryota > Metazoa > Chordata > Mammalia > Peramelemorphia > Peramelidae > Macrotis > Macrotis lagotis. The sequence continues at coordinate 584,276,896 of NC_133666.1, forward strand.
CTGGTTTCAACCACACAAATAAGATGCCCTTCCCAAGATAAACTGATTGCATCTAATCTTAATTTATCACCATGCTGACAATTCAAATTTTGGATACCATTGCCCTTGGCCTCTGATTGGGAAACTGGAACATGGAGTTTCAAACCTCTTCCAAAGCCTTTCTTTAGGACCTGGATTTCTCTGTAGGCTTTGCCTGGTTTCAGTTGCACAGAACTTAATATCACCAAATATTACCAAACTGACAATTAGACCATTTTGAGACAGATTTGTTTCACCCTACTGTCAAATGATTATCATCATAAAATTTCTTTACTGAAAATTTAACCATTGAGAGATAGTTTAGTTTTACTGTACTGTAGAAAGTCTGTAACCATAAAAATACAATACTTACTCTGCCTGGCTTTACATCAATGCCAAGATGCCTAGATGACATGGGAAAAGCCTACATCTAAAAGGTCAAGATCTCCCACCAAAGCCAGAACACCAAAAGTCCTGTTTCCTATGATATCAGACCACTGGGGTAAGACAATTGGGGAAGAGTCAGTGAGAAAATTGTCTTTGCACAACATTACCTTCACTTTAATCAACATAATGTGGATGTCACATCATCATTCACTTAATACCATTGTCTTCTTCAATTGCAAAGAACAATAATCAATCAATCAATCAATCCAACAGTACCAGCCCCACTTGTTTCCAGCTTCCTTTTGTGTGTGATGGATCTGCTTACTTCAAATCTCTCCCCACCCCAATTCATTTTTCATTTATCCCTAAAAGGTACCATAAAAATTGTCTGCTAACCCAACCCTGGCCTCGATTACCATGGCAGGTGAGTATCCCACAGTGTATAAACATAAAAAAAAATCTACAAAAACTTCTTCAAAGAAGATTCCACTCACCATTGATGCTTGGAATGTGTGCACACCCATATACAACAAAGAACCAATAGATCTGAAAGATGAACAGCTCTGCTGCAAGAGAACTCAGCAAGTATCAAATCCAAATAGCAGCCCTGAGTGAAACAAAGCTGCTAAATGAAGACCAGATTACTGAAATTGGAGCTGGATACATGTTTTTCTGGAGTGGTCACATTGAAGGGGAGTGCAATGAAGCTGGGGTAAATTTTGCAATTAAAACTAATGTAGTCTATATTTTCAAATGCCTACCAAAAGAAATGAATGGCAGGCTCATGACAATGAGGTTACCACTTTAGAAAAAATATCATGCCAACATCATCAGAATTTATACTCCCACCATAACAAACACTGATGCAGTTAAAGAAAAATTTTATGAAGACCTAGAGACCCTTATCATCAATGTACCAAAAGAGGATAAGCTTATAATTATGGATGATTTTAATGCTAGAGTAGGCTCATATTGGGAGGGAGTCCTTGGGAGGAATGGAGTTGGAAACAACAACAACAGTGGTCACTTTCTACCAAAGACTTGTACATCTCATGACCTCATCACAAACACTGTCTTCTATTTACCTTAATGCAATAAAATTTCCTGTATGCACTCTCATGCAAACATTGGCATCTAATAGACTCTGTGATTATAAGGAGAAGAGACAGACAGGATGTGAGAGTGATGAAGGCAATGTGTGGTGCAGAAGACTGGACTGATCACAGACTCATCCTCTCTAAACTAAATATTCACATTCAAACAAAGCAGCAGCTCCAAGGCAAAATGAATACTAGAATTAATGTCAAGATATTATAGTGTCTCTCTGAGCAGAAACATTTTGTTGCTACCTTGAAGGGAAAACTGAGCCAACACACAGTTGGCAAGAGTGAGGCAGAAAAACAGTGGGCAGTTTTCAGAGATCTGGTATACAGCACTGACTTTGCTCATCTGGGCTTGTTTGATGAAAAATGATGGGGAAATCAGAAGCTGCTGAATGAAAAACAAAAACCCTACACATTTACCAGCAGGACAGTTCATCCATTTCTAAGAAGGCAGCATTTAATTCCATCAAAAGTAAAGTACAAGGGAAGTATAGAGAGATGCAGGACTCTTGGCTAAGTAAGAAGGCAGAGGAAATTCAATTTTATGTAGACAGTAACCAGAATGTTTTTATGATGTCCTGAGGGTTATTTATGTGTCAAAGATCTATGATGCATCTGAGCAACTCAGTGCTGATAGATCCACATTGAATAACAATAGAGATATGATCCTAGAGAGAAGGGTTGAACACTTCCATAGGGTTCTTAACAGACCATCATCAATCAGTGCAAAAGTCATTGACTGCTTACTTCGAATTTAAGTCAATCAGTCCCTAGCTGAAGTTCCAACTGAAGAAGAAGTTTTGAATGCCATTAGGCTCCTTTCAAGTGGTAAAGATCTGGTGCTGATTCTATTCCAACTGAAATCCACAAGATAAAGGCGTCCATTGCTCATCCAAAAACTGACTTAAATTTTCTATCTATATAAAGTTACAGGGAAAAGAATGTCCTGTGGCAATCACAATCTTTTAGTCATTGCCAGGAAGTTTCTTGCCAGAGCCTTTCTGTATAGACTGATCGTTCACCTAGAAGATAGTCACCTCTCTGAAAGACAATGCAACTTCAGAAAGGGTCAAGGAACAATCAATTTGGAGTTTGACAACTCCAGAAAAAATGCCAAGAACAGAAAAAAACCTGTATATAACATTTGTAGATCTGACTAAAGGCCTTTCACACCATCAGTCATGACAGTTTATGGAAAATTATATCAAAATTTGGTTGCATGGATAAGTTCATCAGTATTATATGTCAACTTCATGATTACTTACTTACCCCTGTTTTGGATTGTAGATGATGCTCTCTAGATTTCCCAGTAACCAATGAAATGAAACAAGGATGTGACCTTCTTTGCTTTTTAGCATAATGTATTCCACCATGTTATCAAAGATTTTCACTGAGGATGAACATGATCTCAAGGTCAGTCACATCTTTGAAGGCAAATTCTTCACCTTGAAAAAGGCTACAAACCAAGACCAAAGTGGAGGGAGTGTCAGTGCATAACCTTCTATTTGCAGATGTTTGTGCACTCAATGTAGCTTCTGATATTGAGATGCAACAAAATGTGGATCGATTCTCTGCTGCTTATGCTAATTTTGATCTAACAAATAAGACTAAGAAAACACAGGAGCTTCATCAACCAGCACCACACCATCCATATATGGACCTATCACTTATAGTAAATGGATAAGTTTGCATACTGTGGTCAACTTCACCTGCCTTGACTGTGTCCTTACCAAGGAGGTACACATTGACAATGAGGTTGACACTCACATTGACAGAGCTAGCCCAGTATTTGGGAGGTTCCAACAGAAAGTGTGGGAGAGAAGAGGTATTAGACAAACTACCCAATTGAAGGTCTACAGAGTCATTGTGCTGACCTGTCAAACTGGGTCAGTCTAACTAAAGCAGTGTTTTGAGCTGATCAGCACAGTTGCACACACTGTAATTTGTCTCAAACATAGTGATGCCATTTTGGTCTTCTGTGATGTTGAAGGTTAAGAACCAACTATCCAATCCATCCATGCTGAGAATTATACATATACATATACATATACATATACATATACATATACATATACATATACATATACACATACATATACACATACACATACATATACATATACATATACATATATGTATATACATATATATGTATAAACCAGGGGGTCATTCAAAACCCTAAACCACAATAATAATATCACATCATATTGTAAGATTTGTAAAATAGTTTACACATTATCTCATTTGATCTTTGTAACAAATCAGAATTGGTCCCATTTTAACATGAAGAAAGCTAAAACTACAAGTTAAAGTGAAGTGCTCTGAATGCAGCAAGATGTTAAGCTCTTATGGCAATCCTCTACATTGTTGGTTTGATCTAAATCTACAACATCTTTCATTTAAAGGTGACATGTTATCATGATTAGCAGAATGGAATTAAAGAGTGGGGAAGACCTGAACTTGAACCCCACTTAGCCTACTTAACCAGCTGTGACCTTGATAAATTAATTCAATTTTAATTTATCAAACAGCATTTATTAAATACCCATTATTATTTAATGCCTATTCTGTGGCAAGTATTTTATTAATTTCTATTAGGTCATTTATCTAACTTATCTGTGCTGTACTTTGGTCACCTGTAAAATGCAAATCATAGCATCATTTCACAAAGAGTTATTGTACATTTGTGTTGTTGCACACAATATAAACATATGGATGTATTTGTAAATATATATCATATATGCACATACAAACATATATATGCATTTCTTGCTGAGAGATATTTAGTTAATATACACATAAAGAGAGACAAAGGGAGAGAGACAGAAAAAGATAGAGAGACAGAATGAGAGAAAGAGAGAGAGATTGAAAGAGAGAGAGAGAGAGAGAGAGAGAGAGAGAGAGAGAGAGAGAGAGAGGAAAAAGAGGAGAGGGGAGAAACTGAGATAAAGAGAGAAAGCTGTTTCCAGACTAAGATGCAATGATAATATAAGGTTCCAATGAAATGTTATAGACTGGAAAGGTTTGGTCTTCCAAATTGCTATGTTGCCTATAAATATTAATATAAATCCATGCACACATATGTGCATTTGATATGCATTATGGATTTATATATACACACATGTATATTTGCATGATACATTTGTATCTTATGCATGGTGTTTAACAAAATTTTTAAGCAGCTATGTAAAAATAGACCAATACTCATATAAAAGAATGAGGTAGTGATCTTCATTCCATTGTAGGAGGGTTGAATTGTTGCATCTAAATAAAATAAAAATGAAATATATATATATATATTATATATATATATATAATATATATATATAAAACTTTAGATTGAAAGAATGAATTTTTCTCTAATTCTAGTTTCTTTTTTTAATGGAAGAAGGGTAATAACAATAACAAAGGGGAAGGAAATCTGAAAAGGTAAGTCCTAGAATCTCTTTGAACATACAATGTACCAGGTTAACAAACCTCAAATTGTCTTCCAGGACTGTACCAAGGGGCATTATATGAGTAGAACAAGAAGCATAACAACTTGGAAGGCCAAACCTTTCCATTCTACATTTCATTAACATTGTGTCTCAATCTTGAAACACCTCTCCCTCTTTGTTTCAGTTTCTCCCCCTCTCTCTTTCTCTGTCTCTGTAGCTCTCTCAGACTGTCTCTTTATCTGTATGTTTCTTTCTCGGTCTCTCTCCCTCTCCCTCTGACCCTCTGACTTTCTGCCCCTCTGTTTCTCTTTCTCCTATCTGTCCCTTCCTACTCCTTTCTCCCACCTTTTTTCTGTCTTTCTCCCTCTTTCTGTCTCACTCTCTGTGTCTCTATTTTTATTCTATCTGTCTGTTTCTCCCTGTCAGTCTCTCTGCCTCCGTCTCTGTTTCTATCTCGGTTCTCTTTGTCTCCCCATGCCCCACACCATCCCTGCCCCTTCCTCAGAATATATTTTACAAGTCTGCTTTTATTTCAATTTATGAAATCACCTTCGGGAGCAATAACTCTCTATTTCCACTTCCAAAATGAAACCTTAAAAATCCAGTACAATTTGTAATTTCATAATTCAAATATTGTAACAGAATTATTTTGCTTTTAAGTTGCCTTCCTGTTCTAAATCTAGGATTTTAGGATATTTTCCTTTGAATGAGGGGAAAACCCTTCATCTTTATCTGTAGGCTAAATTGACTGGGGAAAATCCACTGCAAAAATGGCAAGTAGTGGCAGCTAAAAAACAGCACAAAGAAGAGTCAGTGAACTAAGATGTGGGACTTGGTGATGAGAAAGGATGGAATCACATGACAAAGTGTACCCTTAAGTCATAAGAAGCTGAGAATGTGGAAATGTCCAGTGAAGTGATGAAGTGATAAGCATCTCTCTCTCTCTCTCTCTCTCTCTCTCTCTCTCTCTCTCTCTCTGTCTCTCTCTCTCTGTCTCTCTCTGCTCTCTCTCTCTCTCTCTCTCCTCTCTTTGTCTCTGTCTGTCTCTGTCTCTTTCTCTCTGGCTCTCTCTCACTCACACACACATTTAGACACACAAAAGCTCATTTTTTAGGTGTTCTTCTATAAACTTTTCTGTTCCACTGTTATTCCTGCCTGAACAATAGCCAGAGACTCTAAGGAGGTCATTGATAAGAAGCAAGTACCCATATACAGCAAAATATTTGTAGGAGCAACTTTTATTGCTGTAGCAAAGCATTGGAACCAAAATCTATTTCTACACTTATGATACTAAATGATCCTGAAAAAGAAATTATTTCCATCAGCTAAATTATTTTTCTGACTTTAACATTCATCTTTTTCCTGAAATTCTGACTCTCTAGACTTAAGTTTGACCTTTCACTTTGAACCTTCTCATAGTACTTGGAGTATGACTAAGTAAATTTTGGTACAAGAATGTAAAGGAATAATTCTGGGCTATTATGAGACAATAAATATTTTGAATTCAGAGAAGTATGGGGAGATCTATGTGATATGTTGTAGAATAAAGTAAACAGAGACAGAAAAAACACATATATACAAAAGACCACAACAAGATAAATAGAAAGAATAATTACACAATTTTTTTAATGAAGGTAAAACAGCTGGGCATATGATTGTCTGACCCTCAGTAATGTTGATATTTCTAAGATACACTCACTTTCATTGGATCTTACAACATTTGCCTTTTATTTCTGGATCTTTTAAATGGCATATAGAGTTAGGGCAATGAGATTAGATGAAATAGACTTTTCTTAACGACTATCATATATTGGAATAGAAGATGCATGATCTTATGATTGAGAATATTTTTCCATTTTCCCTTTTGCCTCAGGAATGAGGTTTTCAGGAAGCAGGATCCTCTTCTGGCCCTAAAATAGTACAATTTTTTCCACAACCAAAGGACTCCATTCCAATCCAATCTTACCAGCATATAACCATTAATGAATAAATAAAAACATTTATTAAGATTTAGTTTATTCAAAGGATTTTGCTGAGTGCTGAGAAGAGAAGAAAAGAAAAAGTGAAAATTCTCAAAGAGTTCATATTCTAAAAGGGAGATAGCAAATATAGCAGATTTCAGCTGTGAAATGGCAAGACCTCATAGTCCTTTCAGGGGTACAGCAGCAAAAGAGATATTAATGCTTCTTCTTTATTGTAATTACCATTGATAAAATCTTTTCATTTTTTTTCAGAGTGAATCTTCTGACAGTGCCAAGGATTTTGGTTCTTCTTTCCAGATCTCTCATTAGGATTTCCAAGATTGTATCAGCTTTTGGTTGATGATTGAAAGGGTCAGGCTGAAAGTAGAGTCATTCATCCTAGGCATGTGATGCAGAGACAATGATGTTCCAAAATTAAATGTACATTAAATGGACACTAGGAATGTAAAGCAAAAATGAAAGCCAAACACTACTCACCAAAATAGCTTATATTGCCATCACAAATAATCTCATAAGAACCCTAAGATATAGGTTATCATCCTGCTCAAGACAAGAAATTTAGCCCTAGAGAGGTCAGGTGACTTTCCTACGATTACATCTCTAGAAAGTGTCTTAGAGCAGTATTAGATCTCAGGTCAATATGACTGCATATCCTGTGCTCTAGCTACTGTACCTACTGTATACACACAGAAACATTTATATACATATGTTTAGAGGTGATAGATGATTCAGTGGATAAAGCATTGACCACTGAACCCAGAAAGTTCAAGAGTAGAAACTAAGATTGGTGATTCTACATAGCCCCATATCCCCTAATTCAAATCCATATCATGAGAAAGTCATGGCATCATCTTCCTGATGTCATGGTCTTCAAAAATGAAGGACAAACAAAAATACACTTAAATATTCTCTAAATAGAATATATATAATATAAATTTATATTATATATATAATATAAATATATACATTTTAATTAGAAAAGGGAGAGATTGCTAAAAACTGGGGCAATTGAAAAAGGTTTTCCATATGAGGGAGTATATAAACTGAGCCTTAAGAGAATTCTAAAAGGCAAAAGATTCTAAGAGGCAGAGGTGAGGAGGGAAGGAGGACATTCCAGGCATGAGGAACAAATTGTGCAAAGCCCAGAGGCAGGAGGATGGAGTGACTAGTTTGGGGACAAGAAGTTTTTCAATATGTTTGGAATGTGATAATATGAAGGGCCATTCAGACAACTTGGAAAGGTAACTTGGAGCCAGATTGTGAAGAGGCATAAACACCAACATAAAGAGTTTATATTTTAACCTAAAGACAATAGAGTGTTTCTTCTTAAGCAAGAAGAAATATGGTCAGATTTGTTTTAGGAAAATCTTTTTGTTTAGTTTATTGGAGAATAAGTTTGAGAGGAGAGAAGATAGATCCTAGAATTCAAATAAAGAAGCTGTTAAGTAGTTGAAGAAGGAGATTAGAACAGCATCAACTAGAGTGGTCCTTACGCGTGTTGGGAGAAGGTGATCATTGTTTGGTGTACTTTGGCATTTGACTGAATGTGGGAAAGGAGGGAGGAGAAAAGTGCAGGGATGATTCCTAGGCTACAAAGCAGTGAAGATTACTTGTTGAACATATCTTCAAAGGGAGTCATGTTAGTCAGATAGGTTTACAGCAAGGAATTTTTAAGCAATCATGGGGTGGCAGACACTAATCTAAATACTGGGGATATAAATATAGGCAAAAGTAAAGGTGCTTCTGCCCTCAAGAGGATTCATTTTTAAAAAGAAAAGATAACATATAAAAGAGAACTGATAAGCACTATGTGGTTGTCTGGGGTGGGAGGAAAGAGGTTTTCAGTCATGTCCAATTCATTGTGAACTATTTTGAAGTTTTCCTGGCAAAGATACTAGAGTAGTATGCTATTTCCATCTTCAGGTCATTTTACAGATCAAGAAACTGAGGCAAGAAAAATTGCTAATGAAAATGAAGTTATTGATTTCAAAGGAGAACACAATTGGTGTTTCAGTTTCATGAAACAGAATTGAATAAGCATATGCCTATGCACCAGACTTGCTACTACTTGACCACTAATGTGGTCAACCACAGACCAGAACACAGGCAGGAGAAAAGTCAGAGCCTCTCCTAAGACAGTTCATCATCAAACACAGGTGAGGACAAGCTAATGGATGGGAGTTTTGACAGTGATGAGGAGTTGTATGATTTTATGATGAATAAAACTTTAGTTCAATAACTTTCTGTAATTTTTTTTTTCGAATTTTGGAGCCCAAAAACTAAGGTGCAGCTTATACATGAGAGTGACTTATACATGGGGAAATATGATATATTTTATTAGAAACCAGTTCAAGAATGTTTTATTGAATTAACTGCAAAAAAATTCTAGGTTTGGTTTTCTAAGAAAGAGGAATCAAATTAAAACTGAACTCTTTCCCTGTAATTATTGGCAACAAATGATGTACTGCACTGACATGAGGATTTCTAGTTTTTGTTCCCTCTTTGTTTCTCTGTGTATAGAATAAGATGGATGGACTAAGATTTCTTTCAGTTCTAAATGTAGGCTCTTGAGAGATAATATTTGGAGCCCTTGACCATGTCTACCAGTTGAGGGAATAGGTTTAATACCAGCTTAAAAGAGTTGGTCTAGAGACTAAAGACTATAGAAAGGTAATTTATTTAGAGTATCATCAGGCTCGCTAACAATCACCGGAATTCAGCACCTCCCTTTGCCAATTGGAAGTCTACTTGAGATATGGAATCCTAGAATCAGGACTAGTTTCCTAGCCACTTACAAAGTTTAGTTTTAGTTTTGTTTGATTTTTGAGGGGTTAAGAATTATGAGTTCATTGGAATTCCCAATGAGTCAACTTCTTGTATTGATACATGTCAATACCTAGTCTTCAATTTATAATCTTCTGCATTTGCTTAGGAGGTTGAGACAGGTTAAATGACTTATCTAGGTCACAAAGTCAGTTTGTGTCAGAGGTCAGACTTGAACCCAGGTCTTCTGAACTCTTCATCAGACTCGAGTCTCTGTAGCACTCTGCCCTCAAGTTACAAAGTGAATGCCTTGTGATGAGTTACCAAAGAAACATAAAGAATTTATTCAAGAATCTACAAAGGCACAAAAGAATCTCAGCTGAGAACAGAGGGAGACATGACAAAGTTAGTGCAGGTTTCCACTGAGTACATTGTTGTGAAAAGATCTTCATGACCCAAATCTACTTTTAGAGAATCAGAGGGAGAAGGGTCTTCACAAGACATCTAGTCTAAAGTGTACATAAGCAAAAAACTGCTTGCAACAACTTCGATGAAGCATCAAAGACTGGCTCAAAGACATCTAGTAAGGAGGTGGGAGGAATGTGGTATTCCATTCGACTTCAAATCAACAAATGTTTATTAAGTATTTAATATGTGCAAGACCCTGTGATACTCTTTAGTAATAATAAAGCCATTTGACTTCTGTGAGCCTTAAATTTCATCACCTATTTTTACTACATGACCAAAGAGTTTTGTGAGGCAGAAATAAATTAAAGATTAACATTAACTTAAAATTAAAATAAATTAAAATTTGAAGCTCCAGGTAAATGTTAGGTAATATTATTTTCTTGTTGTTATAATTCCCTGAAGGCAATCTGTTAAACTTGTAGACAGCTCTAATTGATAGAGAGCATTTCCTGACTTAAGCCTGAATTTTTCTCTTTGATTTCTACCCACTGGTTCTAGTTTTGCCTTCTTGCACACCTATGGAAACATATTACACACATTCTTGAATATCATCTTCTTTATCCAATCTATTTGCTTCATAAGCATGATTTCATTTGAGTCTCACAGCAAAGTGGTGAGGTTATGATTGCAGGTATTATCACCCCCATTTTTCAAATGCTAAGACTGAATTTCAGAGATGTTAATAAAGTAGCCCCTAATAACATATCTGAGGTCAGAAGTGGGATATGAAGCTAGGATTCTATGACACCAAGACTAGCATCTAATTACTATGAAATTTGCATTTATAATATTTTGACAAAAGAGCCATCTTGTTTCCTCAAACATTTTCAGAGATCAGGAGCTCACTGTCTCAGGAAGCAAATCAAGATAAACTGGATGGGAACTTGCAGTGATTCCCAGGGTACCTGGCAATCTTGCTTTAAAATGCCTACCTATACCTTCCCAGTAGGACTTTCTTGTGAATTGTGATTTTGGAGAGTGTTTTTGTTCAAATTAAAATTGGAAACTAAAGGCACAAGAGTTATCCTAGGCTTTGCCCCTAGCAATATTTTCAAAATAATCTGTAACAAATGTTGAAATTGGGCACCAGGGAGGAGAAATCTGTGAGAAAGGATATGGTAAACACATATCTGTGTCTTGCATAATAAAATGCTACAGTGACATGCACTGTTGGCTCTGTCAGCCCTATGAAGGTCTGGTCTCCAGAGAGAGTCCTGGAAAGTACTCACAGGGGACTTAGCCAGGAGAAAGAAACCAAGTCATCTTTGTGATTTGTATGTTAGACTGTCCTCTAGGAAATGTATTCTCTCTGCCCACACTGCCCCTCTTCTTCCTCTCCAGCATCCTACAGCACCTGAATTCTGATCTAAACAACTGAGTCTTTGGCTCTATGTTATCTTGGGTTACCCTAGTTATTCACAGCTTCTATTCTTGTCTCTCCCTCATTATTAAATCCAAGAAGATGGACAATATAGTTGGAATGTATTTATGGTATATTGGGATGTATTTATGTAGTTTTTAACTATATGATGTTAGACAAGAACAGGAGATAGAATGCTCAATTTGGACTCAGGAAGATGTTACTTCAGTTGTGACCCTAGTTACTTACTAGTTGTGTGTCCTTAAGCAACACATAAAGAAGATCTAGAAAAGGATGGATACTCAGCATGATGTAGAAATCCCTGGTGAGTCACTAGATTCTGGGCAAGATGAAGGGAATTATCATCTATCAGAGTCAAATACCCTGGGACTAGAGTCCAAGATACTGATGAGATGGAGTGAGAATGATGACCAGAGAACAGGCAATGGTTTGGAAACATCTAAGCACTGAATAAATATGTATACTTATGCTCTATCACCCTTTACTGAATGCAAATAATTTTTCTTTGAAAAAATGAAAATATCAGCTAGCTATTTGCTGCCCAAGCATGGTTCATGTCTCTTGTGGCTTTTAAAAAAAGCAGGACATACTCTTCAGGAGACAATTGAAGCTGTTATAAGAAGTATGACTTCCAGGTGGAAAGAAGTAAGCCAGCTATGGCTTCAAGTGAGAATTAGCCTTGGCAGTATTAGAAGTTGAGTCATGAAGAATACCAGGTCTGTGGAGTCTAGCCAAGTGATCCATCCAGCAGAGGGAACTGCATGAGAAATAACTCCCCATGCCAGAGTTGTGACTAGCTTTGTCCTTCATGCATTCCCTATGTGTCTGCCTCTCTACTTCTATCCTCTGAGTGTCTATTTTCCCCACTGATTCTACATGTATCTATGAGAAGTGATAGCCAAGGTTTACATGTTGCCAGGAACCCATTCAGTAACCTGTTAGTGCCAAGCTGTTAAAGGGGAGATATACCCCAGAGAGAGTGCTACTTATAGTATATTTACTCAGACTAAATCTTAGAAATAATAAACTTAACTATGCCAGTGTACAAAAACCAGCCCAATGACAAGAAAATAATTTGAATCTTAAAACATTCATAGAAAGGAAGATGAATTTCAGGAGGTATGGTGAAATCCTGGAAGAAGTCACCATTTCTTTGTTACAAATGTTTCCTTTACACATAATACTATAATATATTCTCAGATCCTTGAAGGAGAAAAGGGACTATCATGATCTTCTGGACATAAATATTTCATAGGTTTGCCTATAGGATGCTTCTTCAGAATCAGAAAAGTCTTCAATTGAACTTTAGACAGAGGTCATTTAGTACAACCCACCTTTTTTTGGTGGGGGGTGGGGGGAGGAAGTCAATAGGGATTAATTGACTTGCCCAGGGTCACATAGCTAGTATAAAATGGAGGCTGGATTTGAACTTAGGTCTCTTTATCCACTGGGACACAGGAGCGCCTGATGACTATCACTGCTGACTGGATCTAGGGCTCAGCATTTTTAGCTGACATCTAGTCCAACATATTCTTAAATAAAATTTCTCTCCACAATATACCATATTTTCCCATGTATAAGATACACCTTAATTTTGCAACCTGAAATTTGAAAAAAAAGTATTAACATAAAGTTATTGAACTCATGTTTTATTTATCTTGAAATTCAGGCATCTTCTGGGCACGTCTGCTACATGGGCCATTCCTTAATCCTTTTTGTTTCATGAACCTGAGGCACCAGTTGTGTCTTCCCTTTGAAATCAGTCACTTATTTTTCATCAGTAATTTTTCTTGCCTCCTGCTGAACCATCTTTGTAGACACAGGAATTCCAATGGCCCTTTGCTCTTCAATCCATCTCTGCCATTCCCTCTCTAAATCAAGTCATTTTGCCAACTTGCCTCTCATGGTTTCCTTCTGCTGTGGTGTTTTCAGTCGGGTTTCTCAGATCATTTTCTCATTTGGAGCAGGACTAAAAACTGATGTTCAGCAGCATTATTTCCATTCATTTTTGCATTCAGCACTGTATGAAAATCTTTTCTGAGTCATTTCTGAGCAGAATGTGCAAAACATAATCTAATATACTGGTAACAAATGTGAAACAATGAGCATAAAGACAAGTGTGAAAAGGTGGGAAATAAAAATTTTTAAAAAACCTACAACCACTGTGTAAGATACTCCCAGTTTTTATACTCCAAATTTTTAAAAAAGAGTTTGTCTTATACATGGGGGAATATGGTACCTGATAAGTGATTTTGTTTCATTGTATGATGACTTCTAGTAGCAGAACTACTTCCCAAGAGCTCATTCTGTTGTTGAACACTTCTTCTTTTGTGACATCATGGATGAATTTTCTTCTTTGTAATTGTCATGGACTAGTTCTGCCATCTGGAGTCAAGTCAGTTGTGTTCAACTCTTCATGACCCATAGCCTATATTGTCCATGGAGTTTTCTTGGAAAAGCTATTGAAGTGTTTTGCCATTTCCTTTTCTAGGGATTAAGGCAGACAAAATTAAAGTTATTTGCCCACTGTCACACAACTGCTACTTCTGTAGCTAAATTTGAACTCAGATCTTTCTGACTCCAGACCCAGCATTCTATTCACTTTAATCACCTGTCTCCTTCCTATAAAATAGCTTTCTTCAAACTTGGGAGTTTCCTTAGCACCTTCCCCTCCCCACTTCTCACCCTCTCTTGCATTCCCCACCCACACATTCACTTGTTTTCTTTTTTCCCTATGAGTCACTAAGAAGGATGGGGGTATTCAGAGCTCTTAGAACCTTCAAAATACAATTGAAATCTCAGAGAAACCATCTGACTCACTTGCCTCCCATTCTTCATGACCCAATATCATTGACAGTTCCATATAGTCTCATCTAGGTTTTGACCTACATTTCTTTCCCAGAACTTGTCCTTTAGTTTGTGACTTGGGACCCTCATACTGGTATGAGAAGTTTCTATTTCCAAGAATGGCTTTTATCACTAGGTTCTTCCTGGTCTGTGGACACCAGTATTTGGAAATCTGTTCCCCTCCCTGTTGTGGAATGCTCCACAGCTGTAAAGGCTTAAGCCAACAACATGGAGACCCTGATGACTGCCTACTGCTGGCTGGGTCTAGGGCTCAGCTGTTAACTGACCTTTCAGTCATCAGGACCTACTAATCTGGTCAACCCTAATGCTAAACCTGGAGTTTCAACACCATTCAAGAAAATTTTTCTAAAGAAGTATACTCTCCCCTGTTTTTGTAATTTTTTAAAATTATATGACTTTCATCCCATTACAGCCTATCAAATAAGCATTCATTAAGAACCTATTATATCCAAGTTGTTATGTTAAGCAGTGGATAGAGCACTGTCCCTGGAATCAGTTGGACCTGAGTTCAAACTTGACTTCAGGCACTTAATAATTACCTAGCTGTGTGACATTGGACAAGTCACTTAACACCATTGCCTTGCCAAAAAAAGAATTATTATGGTAAGTACAAGGAATACAAAGACTGGATTAAAAAATATTTCCTTTAAGGAAGGGAAATGGAACATATGAATAGGTCAGTCAACATAGGATGACTTAAAGAGGAGACAGCTAGAAGGAAGAGAAGAAAAATAAAATACAATTTTCTGTATGCTAGGAAATGTTAACCCATTTTATGTGTTTTGGACCACTTTGGCTATTTGATGAGACCTATGGACCCCTTCTTAGGATGCTTTCTAATAAGCAACTATCTTTCAAACAGTGGTTAATGAAAATAAAGGTATAATTGTTTTTCCTATTGAATCTGTGGGCCCCTTGAAATAAACCTTTAGACTCTGAGATTGCCTAATCCAACCCCATCATTTTACAATTGAGGCAGCTGAAACCCAGGGTGATAGTTAACCTGTTACAGATCATTGCTACTGTTGTTCAGTTGTGCCTAGTGTTTTGTGACCCCATTTGGGGTTTTCTTGGCAAAGAAACCAGAGTAATTTGACATTTCTTTCTGTAGTCCAGGATACACATAGTGAGTAAGTATCTGAGGCTGGATTTGAGCTCAGAAAGATGAGTCTTCCTAACTCCAGAACTGATGTCATCTTATTGCCTTAAGCTACCAAATTTCAAAGCCAAAATTGAAAAACTAAGTCCTATGACTGCAGTATTCATTTTAGTATAACTTATTGAAAGTGTAAAAATTGACATCTACAGCCACTTCAGATGGTGTAGCCAGGGAAGGTTGAATATAATATATAAAATAGCAAGAATATAATGGAAACATAACTGAGCTTAGAGGGAGGAAAATTGGGGTTCAGTACTAATTTGGTCTCTACACCTCTCTGATTTGTAGCCTTTAATGTGTTAAATGAGGATAATAATATTTTCAGTAGAATACAGAATGTGAAGTTAGAAGATGTGAATTTGAATCTCTACTTTATCATATCCTACATCACATCATAAAGGAAAATTAGAAAAGAACCAGATTAACTCTTTCTCAGCAATATATCTAGGGGAAGATTGGTTATCCAAGCAAGGGATATGGGCATTTGCAAAAGGTAAGAGAGATAATTTCAATTGAATGAAATTGAAATTTTTTTTCTTTTCTTTTTCTTATCAGAAACAATAGAACTAGAATAAGGGGGAAGAAATGAGCATTTCTGTAACATGTATTATTTACCAGACACTGTCATTTTTTTATTTTAACAAATATTATCTCAATTGATTCTCATACGACCCTGTAAGGTCAGTGTTATTATTTTCTTCCATTGTACAATTGAGAAACTGAGGCAAATTGAGATCAAATGACTAATTCAGGGTCATACTAGAAAGTATGGGAGGTCAAATTTGAACCCAGGTCTTTCTGATCCTAGTCCAAAGAGCCATCCATTGTTCCACCAGCTGCCTCTATAAGAGGAAGAAGAATAAGAATAAAAGAAATTGATTTTTGATGTAAAATTTATCTTAATTCCAAGTGGTTCTGACAAAAGTTTGATATCTAAGATATAAAACTAACAAAAACATAAAACCCAACATTCTCCAATTGACAAATGGTCAAAGGATATGAAAAAAGTTATCAAAGGAAGAATTACAAACTATTAATAACATGAAAGATTGCTTTAGACCAATAATAAGAGAAATGCAAATCAAAATAATGATATATAGGAAAATTTCTTGTATAAGGCATGCCTTTTGCTAGGACTTGAAAGAAGTCAGACAAGTCAAGAAGTAAAGAAATAATTCTATTAACTTTGGTTGTATTTCTTTTTTCCCTCCTCAATTTCATCTTTCATTGACTTCAAATAGTAGTATTCACCTCATTGTTTTGTATGGAGGATCAAAGGTTATAGCAAATTTAAAAAGAAGTCAAGTTAAGTATATTATCTAAAGTCTAATGGGGAGAATTTGAAGGGGGGATGTTAAGGCTAAGTAGAGAAGAGAGGAAATGCATGGCATGATCTAAGAGAATACTGTTTTAGGACTTAACAAAGACATTATAGCAATTAATTATGAAACTCAGGAAAAACCAATGAAAAATTTAATAATATGAGTCATATTGCTTTATAAATGTCCAAAGTCATAGTTTACACTATTTTCGTTTTGTGTAGTTTGGAAGTAAAACATGGAAGTCACAAAAAGTATGGAAATTCTAATAGAAAGAGATAAAAAGCCCTAAATATATATCAATGAATTTTAGCATGGAATGTAGTGCATTATAGTGAAAAGAATCTGGGTTCAAATCCCAGAGCTGACACACTCAGCATGACTTTTGGCAAGTCATTCAGTGCTTAGTACAATGTCTGATATGAAGTATATACTTAATAAATAATTCATGCTGTTGTTTAGTCAGTTTAGAGTTTAGACATATATGACTCTTTGTGATCTTATTTGGGGATTTTCTTGGCAAAGATATTTGAATGGTTTGCTATTTCCTTTTCCAGTTCATTTTAGAGAAGAGAAAATGGAGACAAACAGGGTTAAAAGACTTACCCAAGGTAACAAATATAGTGTCTGAGGCTAGATTTGAACACCCAAAGATGAGCTTTCCTAACACTAAGCCTGACACTCTATTCATTGTACAACTCAAATTATTAATTATTATCATTATCATTATATTATTTTATTGACTGAGTCTCAATTAATTGATATGTCCTCATTTTTAAAATGAGAAAATTGGGTAAAATTGTCTTCAAGGTCCCTTTCATTTCCAAATGCAACACTAGTATCAAGTCAATGTCATACAATATAAACCTTCACATACAGAGGTACACAGAAATTCTGAATTAGAAGTTGATTCATAAGCCATCTGTTTCTAACTTAACTGAGAAAAATGATTCCCCACTAAGACATACTTGACAAGTGGTTATAGGACTTAGCTTGAATCCTCAAGTGTAAAAGAACACACTGCTTCCAGAAGAAACCTCCTATTCCATTTTTGGATAGCTCTAATTGTTAGGAAATTTTGAGTCTAATTCGTCTCTTTATAGTTATATCCAGTTTTGCTTGCTGGGGTAAAAAAAACAGAATATATATATATATATATATATATATATATATATATATATATATATATATATATATTCTCTTTCCCACATGATAACTTTTCAAAAAATAGTGTGCAACTAATAGTAGCTACTTTGACTCTTTTCTTTTCCAGGTTTAATATCTCTAATTCCTTCAAGTGATTTTCCTGTGGCATGGGATCCCCCTAACCATAGGAGTGGGGAAGTGGAGAGAGAAAGATTGACATACCAAAGGAAATATCTCCAGAGATGCGTACAAAGTTGAAAAGACTTGAGAAAATAGTTAATAATGATAATGCATGTAGACCTTTAAAATAAAAGCATTTTAAAATATGCTATCATATTTGATCCTCACAAAAACACAATGAGATGAATATTACTATTTGTAGTCATTGAAAGATGAAATTGAGGGGGGAAAAAAGCAATCCAAACAAAGTTAATAAAATTATTTCTCTACTTCCTGGCTTCCCTGACTTCTTTCAAGTCACACCTTATACAGGAAAATTTTCCCATTCCCCCTTAATCATAGAGTCTTTTTTTCCCTATTGATTATCTCCAATTTATCTGGTTTGCATATAGTTATTTGAATGTTGTCTCCTCCTATTAGATTCTGTATTTGGGGATTGTCTTTTAGCTTTTTCTATGGGGGAGGGGGAGTGGTGGGGATTTTGTTGGTGCTCAGGCACATAGTAGGCACTTTAAAAAGATTTATTGACTGTGTCTGAGGTGGAATTTCAATCAGATTTTTTAAACCTAGATTCATATCTCTTAGCATGACTGGGGTTGCTCACAGGTATAAAAGCAATGTCTTTTTTGCCTGTCTTCCATTTTCCTGGTATCTCTTCTAGAAATATTAATTTACATATTGCTAAGCTTAAGGGAATACTGTAATAGTATAGATTATATACAGGAATCAGAGAC
Source organism: Macrotis lagotis (assembly GCF_037893015.1). NCBI lineage: Eukaryota > Metazoa > Chordata > Mammalia > Peramelemorphia > Peramelidae > Macrotis > Macrotis lagotis. The sequence goes on from NC_133666.1 coordinate 584,295,841, forward strand.
AAGAAGCAAGAATATATTTGGAGGTCTGGGGGATGAAACTGAAAGAATAATTTATTTAGGTATCTCTTCAAGAAAATACAAAAGCAGGTATTGAAAACTGAAGGGACTTCTAATCTCTAATGATCAGCTTGGGAGGGATCTCCTACAGCCCATCACATTCAGGAAATCTCCTTCCTCTGTAGGCATCAGAATATCATATGCCCAAAGAAAGGCTACTCACTGTGTGGTCTATTGCCTGCTGGAATCAGCCCCAAGTCTTTCATCTCTGGCCTTATTAATTCAAAATACTTGAAACTTAAAAAGATGTCTCAGATTTCACTGTAAGCATCTACAGAAACATGGGATGGATTTTCAAACAATTAAATTTGAAAAGAATTTTGATTTGCATATAAATAATAGCTATGTTTCCCCCCAATATCAAATTCCTAAATTGGAGGAAAAAAATGAAACAAAACAGATGTGAATCTCGATCTCAATATCTTGAAAGTCCTTTATGTTCAAGTATAAGGGAATGTGGGGGGTAGAGAGCTTACAAACTAGCTTGTAGGAGCAAGTTCCTTGCATTGATAGGTCTGGACCCCTGTGCTATTTCAAACTATCATAGATTTAGAGGCAGAAGAATCCTTGGAGGTCATCTAGTTGAAGACTCTCATTCTATAGATCAGAAACTGTGACCTAGGGAGGTGGCGACTTGCCTAAGGTTGCACAGGTAGCAAATGTTGAAGTTAAGTCTTAAACCCAAGCCCCCGATTCCCAAGTCAGTGCACTTATCATTGAGTTGCACTGTCTCAGTTCCCTGACCTGTATCTATAAATCCACAAAAAATGATGAATGCTCTGAGTTCATTGAATTGTTATGATTTTTTAATGAAAATTTTTCCAACTATTCATTGTTCTAATAATAACTTGGGGAAAAGTTTGGAACTTTAAGAAGCCCATATGAGAGTCTGTGTAGGAACTAGAGTTCAGCTTTGGCATCCAGTATCCCCTTTCCCATGACTCTCCCTTTTAGAGAAGCAATTGCCCTCATTACAACTAAAGGATTGCCCATGATGCCACAGTGTGATGCTCCACTCCATACTTCTTTTCCAGAATAGCATTATATTCATCATATGTTTTTTTAAATGACTCCTCTCCTATCATCCTCCCTCCTTATAATCCTTTCTCCATAGAATCCTTTTAGATGAGTAGATAAGAAATGGATATGAGGTAGAGTTTATTTCAGGAAGGAATAGCTGAGTTAATATCCCAGGTTAGTGGAGACTTATATGGTTATATGCTTGAATCTTCTCAAACCAATTGTCAAGTAAGAGTCAACAGAAATGGAAGTTAGTTGTTTCAGTGGAGTTCAGGAGGATCTGAGTTCAAATCCAGCTCCAGCTATTTGCTAGATATATAACCCTAGGCAAGTCACTTAACCCCCAATTGCTTCAAAAGAAAAAAAAAAGTCAATAGATATTTTAGTGCAAGTATTTACAACTTAGAAACTGTCAAATATTATAATCATAGTTTGATATATTTTGTAGATTGCCAAGACTTATGAAAATGATGGGAGAAAAAACTCAATAATGTTGGTTAAACTTAAAGTATTGTGGGCACACATTTTCCCTCTCCAAAATGCTGCCTCTTACCTATTTTACGGCATACCTCTATGTCTTTATATTCACCTGAACTGCTCTGAGAAGAAGGAAAGAGCATATTATATTGTAAGGATCACTCCTTGTATGACCTTGTTCAAGTGTCAAACCAGATTACAAAGCCTGACTGCAAATCAAGTCTCTGATACTATGTCAGGTAGAGGTAGGAAGTTAAATGATATTTTGGGGTGTTCTGCTGAGGGTACAAAGCTATAATGTTTTATATATATATATATATATACATATATATATATATATCCCAATATTATATGTTATATATAAAATATTATAAGGGAAGCTGTAGTTGACACACAAAGACCAGTAGATGGTTCAGAGTCTATTATCAAATAATTAACCCAAATTTTACAGTAAAGTGATATAAACATTCCATAAAAGAATAGAAAAAATCAGACTTTTTTCTGGTTTGAAGGGTCAAAACATTTTATATGGATTTTCCAGGTGGGTATTTCTCATTGTCATGAATGTGCACTTACAATTGTGTAGCAATTGTTTCCAATTTAGTAGATAGCTGAATGATATGGTAGATGGAATGCTGTGTTTGTAGTCAGGAAATTCAAGTTCAAATTGTTCCCCTGATATATACTAAACCTGTGACCTACTCAGCATTTTCAACCTCAGTATCCTTATATATAAAATGTGAATATAAATATAATCCACTCTACAGGTTTTTCTTTTTGTAAAGATCAAATGAGTTAACACATATAAGCTTTAAGATCTAAACATATGCTAACTATAATTTTTAGGGTTCTTTTTCATTGTCGTTGTGATTTCATATATGATCAATGCGGCTCTGCTAACTTCACTCAAAATCAGTTTTACAAATCTTAAATTCCTCTGACTTTCTGTGCTCTTTTTGGTACACTTTTACCTTTTCTTGCCTAGAATCAGGTATCCACATCACTCTTAGACAATTTCCACACCATATTGCTTCTAGTCCAGATGTCTTCCTTCTTATCCTCCTCAAATCCTGGTCCTTGTCCCTGGGGCTCTGAGATGTGATAGGTGAGCTTTATTTTGGCTAAAACAAGGCTGTGACATCATTCTCAAGTCATTCCCAAACTATGCTACTGGGTGTTTGCTTCATTCTCTTTCTTAATCTTTCCTGATTCTTCTTATTCTGTCTTCCACTCTGAGATTGTAAACTCCTTAAAATTAGAAACTGATCCTCAAGCACTTATCACAGGGCCTGGAAAATAGTTAGCACTTAATAAATGCTTTATAATCATTCATTCTTCATTTGTTGCAACATAATAATATTCTATTTCATTTATTCCATGTACTTTATTTGACATTTGACCAATAAATAAGTTTCAAAAGACATCATTTCAGATGAGTCACTTAGAAATGCAGGAAAACAAAATGCTAAATTGATTTGGGAAGCTGAAATTTTCCTGGTTTAATAGTAATAGGTAGCATTTATATAGAAATAATATTTTTTCCTCCTCTTCTCCTCTCTCCCTCTCTGATTACTAAAGTTTTTTGAAAATTTTGAAGTCATGTATTGTTATAGTATTTATAGTATATCCATAGATAAATCTCTATAATTTGTATTCTAGGATTTATTCATCTTTAAGTCTGAGAAAACTAATACCAAGATATTAATTGATTTATATAGGACCACACATCAGGTAGGTGTCTGAAGCAGGAATTGAGCTCAGTTCTTCCTGATTCTAATTTGACTGCTCTATTCACTGAATCTGTCCTAGAGAAGAGGAGATTAATCCATATAATGAGCCCCAAAAATTACTTTCCATAATTCCCAACACTATACCTTGGTATAATTGAGCTGTAAGTGGAAAACATATGGAATCATGGAGGGAAATGCAAAACTTTTGTTCTAGAAAGAAAAATTTTGTTATTCCCCTCTTGTCACCCAGTCTTAATAGTCCTTGCACATACCTTGGTGCAGGGGGGCTGGGGAGATGGAAGTTAAATCAGAAGACATGGATTCAAATGCCAGGTCTACCTGGTTACATTACTACTCATAAGACTGTGTTAATTATTTAACCTCTCTTAGATTCAGTTCTATCATCTGTAAAATGAAGTTAAAATATAGATTTAGAGCTGGAAATGGACCTTGAGACTCAAAGACCATCCAGTGCATTACTTCTATTTTACAGGCAAGGAAACTGAGGAAAAGAAAGACTAAATTTATCAGATGTTACATAGCCAGAGATGATATCTAAGATATCTATAATCACGTCTTTGTCCCTTTGTACACACAAGGAAGGAGGAAAGAAGGGATTAATAAGTACAATAAGTCCAATTCCTACATCTAAGGGAATTTCCTACATCTAAACAACTTTCCCAAGGAGTGAATTGGTATGAACAAGCAGGAGGAGTCTGCTTCTCCTCTCCTAAGGCATCAGAACTATAGCTAACCAATTAGATTCCTTTTGCATATCTAGAATCAAAATAAATGAAAGTTAAGCTCTGAAAAGCTATTTTTTTTGGTTTATATATATCAGATCTTTGGGAAATGTTAGGTCTATCTATGACTCAATGTAGAATATAGAGCAAAAGGCAGAACATAAAATAACATAGAAGAATAGCTAGGAGACAGAGTAGATAGAGGGATAAAATAGCCATCTGGAATGAATTTTTTCTCAACTGTATAGTCCTGGGCAGTCACTGAACCTCTAGCCTTCAGTTTCATCATCTGTAAAATGGAAATATTATTAACATCTATCTTATGAAGTTGCTTTGAGAGCCAACCAAGATAATAGATGTGGAATATTTTGTGATTCTTATATTAATGTTGTTATTATTATTATTATTATTACAGTAGACAGATAAAAAGTCTTGGAATCATGGACTCTTGGTTCAGCTAATCAATGAGCATTTATAAAATACTAGGTATCAGTAGTCCTAGGAGTAAAAAGAAAGATCAAAACATGATCACTGACTTCAAAGACTTCACATGCTAACAGAGGAAACAACCTGGAAAACTAATTATTGTAATAGTCTAGGTATGTGGTGATGAGGACCATTACGGTGACAGGTGTTTCAGTGGAGATAAGAGGTATACACAAGGGACTTTATAGAAGTTGAAAGAGCAAGAAGACAGAAGATAAGGTATATGAAGTAAATGCCTGTGAAGAATCTAATATGACATTGACATTGTGAGCCTAGGTGATTGGGAGAAAAGTAGTGATCCTAGTGTAACCTGGAAAGACTAGGAAAAGCTAATGGATTCTATTTTGGAAATGCTGGCATTGAGATGCCTATAGGACTTGCAGTTCAAGATATTTGAATGGGCAGTTGGAGTTGTTAGAATAACTCTCAGGAGGTTATCAGGGCTGTTTGTAAAAATCTGGTATTTGTCTGCTTAAAGATGATCATTGAAACTATTAGAAAGGATGAAAAGACCAAAAGATATAGTAGAAAGGGAGAAAAAAGGGTACCACTTTATAAAGGGGTGGGAAGACAATGTGAACAGAGATAAGTAAATATGGACTATATGGCATTTAATACAGGATAACCACTGGTGAAATCAGGAAAAGACTCTTGTAGAAAGCAGTCATTAAGTTGAAACTTGAAGGGGATCAGAGGTTCTAAGAAATGGGGGGTGACTGATGAGTGACCCACAAAGGACTGGTAGGGCAATCTGGCAAAGGTACAGGATGAAAAAACAGAATACTATATATGGGGAACAATATGCATGGAAAGTCTAAGCATCACCCCTTCTTTCCCTTCCAAAAAATGTTTACTAGACATAGAAAAAATTCATTTTGTTTTCACTGAGTCTACATGATTCCAAAACATCTGTATATTCAGAAGGATTTGGATGAATGGTTTTGTGTCCAAAGATCACTTAAATGATTGATATCTTGATTTACTCTGGCAAGACACAAACTGAATCTTTGTTATGGAGGGCACTAAATCAATTTTTATATTTCATAATAATTTTAAAAAGTCATATTATTATGTAAAAAGTAATGAGTTCAAGAAGGTGTCTTTATAATTTTAAATTGGAATGGTTTGGTGTGTCGTGAAGCACTCCAAAGAAGAGCCAAAAAACATGTGGGGTTCTTGGCTTGGTTCCTAGTCACCCGGGACAAGTCACTTTCCTTGGGTTACCTCCTGAATCAAATGAGGAACTTGGATCAGATTATTTCAAAGTTTCTTTCTAGCTCTGACAATCCATGATTCAATATCCAAAAGAAATAATGAAATGACTGGTAATGACACTGATGCTCTGGCAAAAAGGACATATTTTTGGCTACTTGGAGACATGTTTGTTATTAGGCAGACCTCTTTAGATAATGCCTTCATTTTCTTCCTCTCTGATCGATCATTAAATTTCAAAAAGAAACATATAGAAAAAGCAAACACTGGCAAGAAAGAGAAAAAAATAATCCTGACAGCTTCAAAATTCCTGGAAAGAAAAATCAACATTTCCACTAGGATTTATGTGTACTGTGAGATAATTACTGTACAGATTTCAATGAAATTAACTATCATACAGATGTGGGCTTTCATTGTGGCAGCCAGTTGCAACTTCTCAGTTTGACTCAATCTTTCTCCCTACTCTCCCTCTTTTTACTCTCTTCTTGGACTAGACAAATTAAAGTAATAGATGATTTAATAAGATTTGAATTTTACCTCACCTGATAAGAGTTAATGGTCACTTGAAATCCCATATTTAGAGGAGCAAGGGACCTTCTGGGTCATCTAGTAAAGCTTCTATATTTCACAGATCAAAAAAGCTAAGGTTATAAAACTTGTGCAGGCTAACTCATATATAAGCATAAGAAAACTAGAATTTCAACCCAAGTCTTCTGACTTCAAAAGCATACTCCCTCCACTTTATCACACTGCTATCTATTATATTGCTTGTTGTTCTTGTTGTCATTTCAGTTATGTCTGAGTCTTAATGATCCCATTTGGGATTTTTTGGCAGAGATACTGGCTTTCCAATTCTTTCTCCAGGCCATTTTACAGATGAGGAAACTTCAGGTAAATAGGGTCAAGTGATTTGCCCATTGTCACACACCAGGTCACACATCTGAGGCCAGATCTGAACTTAGGAAGATGAGTTTTTCTAATTCTGGATCTGGCATTCTAGCCAATGTGCCACCTAACACATGGCCTCTATTGCCAAGCTAGGAAGTTTGCATTTTATCCTAAAGATGCCATGGCCAATATGATAAAGAGCTAGACCTAGAATATAAATGTAGAATGTAAAACCCCAGATTTGAGTCTAGCCTCTGTCTTATCTGTAAAATGAGGAAAATAATATCTTTGTTGCTCATCTCAAGTCAGAACAGGATGAATAAGAACTTTAGAGTCATGGATATCAACTTTCCCTATCCTGCCTTTGATAAATATTATCTATGTGATCATTAGCAAGTACCAAAACCTCAGATACTATCTTTAAGGTTATAAATTATAGAAAACTTGCCAATATGAATTAGGGTTACAGAAAATTTCCATACCAGGAGTTCCTAACAGCAATGAAATCATAGCTGCAGGCAAAAAACAAACATAAAAAGTAAAACAAAAGTGCCTGACTTGGAAGCTTTTTGTGAAGCTCACAGTAAATAAAGTAAATAAAGGGTCTTAAAAATGAAGTATTATATGCATTATCTGTCACAAAAAAATGAACATTGATAAAGCAAAGTAGAAAAAATGAACTGAGCTCACAAAGTTTGATGATATAATGTTGATATTAGGGAGAATGAAGTAGTTGAACAATTCTTGGAGATAGTGGCACAGGCAAAATAATCTTCAATTTAAGAATCAGAAGACCTCAGATAAATCACTTATGTTTTCTGTAACATCGGGCAAGTCACCTAATCTCTCTGGGTCTCGGTTTTCTTATGTGTCGAACAAAATTTACTAATTAACCTTTAAGTTGTTTGTATCTTTAAGTTCATGATTGCCAAAGTCCAACTAGGTAAGAGTATGGATAGATAAAGAATGGAATATATTATGTAAAGACCTGTAAATGAGTTTCCCTTGCATCTCTATGCTACAAAGTATCTTGAAAGTATCTTGATAGACTAGAGAGAAAATGTTGACTGCCATGCCACAGATCACTTTAATCATCTCCCTATCAGATAATAAATAAGAAAATGCAATCTATTATCTCCAACTGCAATGTAAGCAGTGTCCAAATCAAGATACCAAAAAACTCTGTAAATGATTGAAAACTTCATGGAGGAGGTGATATCTGACCTGAGGCTTACAGGAAGAGATTATTGATGTGATATTCTCACCATCCCAACAATCATACTTTCTTTTCTTTCCTTTTAAAATGTATTTGTTCAGTTAACATTTTTTCTCCTGCTCATCACCTTCCTCCTATCTTATTAAAAAAACAGTCAACAAAGATTTATTAAACATTTCTTTTCCACCAGAACTTGCATTATGCATTAGGGTGACAATAAAAGGTAAAAGACGGCACCTGTTCTCAACGATCTTATAGAAGGATTTTAGATGGAACTTGAAAGAAGCCAGGGAAACCAGGAGCCAGAGATGAGGAATGAAAATATCAAACAGGGGGAATAGCCCAAAGAATGTTAATAGAGTAAGGAGGCAGAATAACTGAGATACAAAAAGGAACCTGACATCATTGCCATTTGACAACTGAATGAAGGAGGACTGGAGTGGTTAGGGACTTGAGGCAGGAAGACCTTCCATCAGGCTATTGTAATAGTCTCTATGTGAGGTGATGAGATTCTGATCTAGGGTGATGGTAGCATCAGAAGAGAGAAGGCATATATGGAAAAACAGAATCCTTGTTAATACATCTTTAAGCAAAATAAATTCCAATATTGCCTGTATTTCATTCTGCATAGAATATATCATGTTTCTCACAGAAAGCGAGTAACAAGTTTCAGTATTAGTCATCTGGCCTTGGGTTAGGTCATTGCATTCAGCAAAATTCTAAAATTTTTCAAAGTTGCCTTTACAATGTTGTTATTGTAAAAATTGTTATTCTTGTTCTGCTCACTTCACTCTTCATCAGTTTATAAAAGTCTTCTCAACTTTCTCGGAAACCATATCATTCTCACTTATGATAGTATTCTATTACATTCATGGATCATCCTTTCTTATTGTCAATGGCCTCATCAGGTTCTCTGACTTGGATCTGGGATTCATAGAACATGGAACTAGAAGGGTGATAATAATCATCATTAGCTTCATGCTCACTGTTTCCGTTTTTCATTCCATTCCCCTCACTCTCCTAGACATTGGTCTTGTTTCACTTTAATCAAGAGCATACTCTATGTGTCCAGATTACTTACCCACTTTGCATTTATCCTGAGCAGTTTATGGCCACCACTCTTCCTATTAGATATTGAGGATCTGGTCAGTCTGTCCGTAAATAAAATATTTGTTAGTCACCTATTATGTGACAGAACCTGTATTAAATTCTGGCAACCATCTGAAAACCACCATTTTGCTTTTGAAAAGGAATATAGGGTCAAGTGAAGCTATATCATTGGTGAGATTTTAGTGAATCAAAGTAGGGAAGTAAAGTAATTTAGGTGAGAAAAAAAGGAAGCTCATAAGATGATAGAATTTTGGTTTGAAGAGTGCTCAAAAATCTTCAATCTTCCTTTGCTTTCCTTTTTTGAAACAAGACCAATTCATGATTGTTTTTTTTTTCAGTTTAAACTCCTGTTCTGTGCTCCAAATCTAGGGAAGTTACATTCCTTAGGGTGGTACAGAAGGACAGTCCTTATGAAGGAGGACATCAGTGGTCAGGAAATGTTGTTAAGGGAACAAACTAATTTTTATAAAATGATTAAGGATTGGTGAACATATGAATGGAGGGCCATATTATTTCCTACAGCTCCCATGATACAATCTTTTCATATATCAAAGTGACCATATCAGCTTCATTTTCTAAATGATGGTTGAGACCAAGGGGACTCAATTAAATGACTTGAGAAAGGTCATACAGGTAATGGTGAATACAGGAGTTGAGAAATGAAATCAGGTTTTTATTTCATGCCTATCTAGAGATATGATGAAAATGATGATGATTATAAAAGAGTAATTAGGTGGTGTAGTATGTAGAACACTGGCCTTGGAATCAGAACATGAGTTCAAATTCAGCCTCAGACACTAGACACTTTAATATGTCTGAACTTGAGCAAGTCATTTAACTCTGATTATTTTGCATCCAGGTACATCTGTAGCCATCTTGATTCACATCTAACCACTTGATCCAGATGCTGTAGAGAAGAAAATGAGGCTGGTGACTTAGCATAGAACCCCCTTACTCAAATCCAATTCATGTGCAGGTCTTGGCACCACTCCACTCATGTAATGGTCCTCTTCAAGAACAAAGGACAAACACCATCCTTCCTCATCATCATCAAGCTGTCACATAGATTAATTGAATATCACTTTCTTCCTAAAGGAATATAGATATTTTCATTTGGAAACTGAGAGAAGTATTATTTAGAGCACTGATATCAAACTCAAGAAAAGATGACTGGTAGCATAATGGCTTGGAAAATCACTTGTTAACATTTTCTAATTCTGTTATATATTTTTTGCTTATTTTGTTATAGTGTTTCCCAATTACATTTAGATATGTTTTGGGTCATGTTGGGGAATGTTGTAGCTGCTGTGGTCTTGAACAGAAAAAATCATAGAGATTTCAAGCTTACAAGATAGGCAGACTTTAATGTCCAAAATTTAGGATCACAAGAACCTAGATTTAGAACTGGAAGAAACCTTAGAGGATATCAATTTCAACATGTTCATACTATAAATGAGGGAACTGAGACTTATGGAAATCAAATTATTTGCTCAAAGTTATGACTAATATCTGAAGTGGGATTTGAAGTTAGATTTCTAATTTCAAGTCTAGCATATTATTCAGTAAACCAAGAAGAATAGTAAAGTGACTGCTCAGTGGAGCAGTGGATAGAGCTCTGGGTCTGAAGTAAGGAAGTCTCATCTTCCTGAGTTCGAATCTGATCTCAGACACTTACCTGAGCAAGTTACTTAATCTTGTTTACCTGAATTTCCTTATGTATAAAATGATTTGGAGAAGGAAATAGTAAGCCACTTCAGTATTTTTTCCACAAAAACCCAAAAGAGAGGTCATAAAGGATTTGATTAGACTGAAAAATGACTAAAAAAGCAACAAAAGCAATAGTAGTAAACCTAAAGGATGAATTCTGATTTTCTTTTTAGTTTTTTGCAAGGCAAATGGGGTTAAGTGACTTACGCAAGGCCACACAGCTAAGTAATTATTAAGTGTCTGAGGCCAGAATTGGACACAGGTACTCCTGACTCCATGGCCAATGCTCTATCCACCATGCCACCTAGCCACCCCTGAATTCTGATTCTGAGATAGAAAATATTTACTTATTGTCCTGTTTTATACTTTGAATATGGATAAAGCAACACTTCTCCCAGAAAGTCAGTAGTCATCAAAAGTATGCCAGAAGGTATAAACTTATGATTTAGTTTATAGTATATTGGGATGAAGTTAAAACAGAGATTTTTTTTGTCACTTCATAGAGAAGTGAACAGTTGACCTCGAGAAGGGTATGAGATAACATAAAACCAAAAGGCAATGTACTATGTTGGAAAGAAGAGTAGATTTGGAAATCAGAATATGGGTTCAAATCCCGTTCTTGCTACCTACTATTTATGTGACCTTAGGCAAAATCACTTTACCTGTCTAGTCTTAAGTTTTCTCAACTTTTGAACAAAAGGTCTTAGATTAGATGGTTTCTAAGATCATTTCCATTTCTCTATCTTGTAGGGAAATATTAGTCTTCAAGACAAATATATTTTTATTTAAGTTTTCTGTAAATAGATAAAATTATGTTTAATAAAGAGATACTTGGGGGCAGCTAGGTGGTGCAGTAGATAGAGCACCAGCTCTGGAGTCAGGAGTTCAAATCCTACCTCAGACACTTAATAATTACCTAGCTGGGTGGCTTTGGGCAAACCACTTAACCTCATTTGCTTGCAAAAACCTAAAAATAAATAAAGAGATACTAGCAGTGATTAAAAAAATCCAGAAGAATTTCAGGAAGAAACTAGTCACCTGAAATGTATGGAAAATAAAGTTCCTAATATAAAGTTTTCTATAAAAAAGAAAATATAATATCTTTCATATTAATAAATTAGAAGATTCCTTTAAAGTTATGACTATTCTCAAGGCTATTATGTCAGACTAGGTATCCCCTTGAAGATTGAACTTTGAATAGTAATTAAATGTAGAATAACTGTCCATTCTAGAAAGATTTGTTCTCTAACAGATCTTGTCCTCTCCTTGAACTGGGGATCCTGTCAATTACTTAATACTAGAGGTTTCTTATCTCAGTGAAATAGCAGTATTCATCAGTTCAGAGATAAAGGAATCAAAAAAATTCCAGGTAAAGTCCATCTAGGCAACATACCTCACTGGTGGAAGCACTGGTTTGTTGCAAGTCCCTATCTCTAAATGTGAACACTATCTACAATTGGCATATCCAGACCTTCTGGCTCCATAGACTGATAGAACTTAGAGGCCATTTAATCTAATGCTTTCACTGTACTGATGGGAAAAAAACATGGTTAAAAGAAGAAGGGTGATTGCATTGTCACAGAATAGCTAATATCCTTCCAGAGCAAAGCGGAAAAATTAAGCTATGCAATAAAATGCTTTTAAAATAAGGGAGTCCAAAAGATAGCACATACTGACCATGTGTAAAGTTGAAAGGGAACTAAAGATACTTTTTCTTGAATTCTATGTGACCATTCAGCTCTGAGAAAAAAATTAAATGTTGGCTTAAATAGATTCTTATTATTTTTTCTTTTTTGAAAGGTTTCCTACACAATGAAATTTATGGAATAGATGGTGACTTTAGCCTTCTTCAGATATTGTTGAATGGAAAAATGACATATATACACATATTTTATATATATATATTATATATGGAAAACATAAAGAAACTTCCATCTAGAAAAAAGGATTGGATGATGAAAATCACTAGTTTTGTCTAAAGTTTGAAATAATTATCAAACAGATATGCAGAATGTAAAAACAATAATTCCTTCAGCAAGCATTAAATACATCTTAAATGATATGCAAAACATTGCTTTAGGCACTTTGGAAAATCACAAAATTAGTGGAAAAATGGGGTCTCCAAATAAATTTTAATATAGGGTACTATAAATTTTATTCTCTCTTCATATATATAAATGGTTTCTTTGACCCAAGTTATTCCATCTTTGCAGAATGTATTAATAATTCAATTGAACTACTGAGAGGTAGAATTGTATAGTGGATAGAATTCTGATCTCAGAGGTCTGAGGTTCATGTCCTTCTTTGAAATTTCATGGGTTATATAACTGAACACATCATTTAAACTTTCTCAATCTCTGTTTCCTTATTTCTAACATAAGGGTAATAATATCAAAAAAAGGTTGTTATGAAACCCAAATGTGAATATATGGCAAAAAAGTTTAATAAAAGTTATAGATCTATACAAATGATAGGGATTTATATAGGGATCTTAAAGTTATCTTGAGGGAAAAAAAGAGATTCAAAACAATAAGAATTCTGGATATAATTGGGTACTGAACTGTGTTCGGTATATTGGAAAGAGTGCTAAACTTTAATTCAGAGGACCTGGATTTGAATCTCACCTCTACCACTTCTGATTGTGACTATGGGCAAGTTACTCAAATTCTTTAGTACATAGTTTTCTAATTTGGAGAATGAGGGATTTGTATGATTTAGATATCCCATTTACCCCTAAAGTTCCTTTTAGCTTTGCAACTTCTACAATTATTCTTAAGGGTTTGAGAGTGTAGAGAGTGTAGAGAGATGTGAAGAGAATGACCTTATTTAAGTAAGACAAAATTCTTAGTCTAGTAGATATAACCATAGATTTAAAGCTGGAGAGAACTTCAGAAACCATCTAATCCACCTACCACCTATTTTAATAACTAAGGTCTGGGGAAGGTAAATTTTTCTCCAATATCAGACATGCAATCTAGTAGGAAAATAACATACATATGTAAGTAAATATAATTCAAATAAATAATAAATGCAAAGGTGATTCTGTGCATAGAGTGTTTCAGCTAGAGTCAGGCAGAGTCAGTTTCCTAAATTCAAATCTGATCTGATAATTCATTAACGGTGTGACTCTGAGCAAGTCACTTAAGTTTGCCTTCATTTCCTCAAATATAAAATGAACTGGAGAAGGAAATGGCAAGCCACACCAGTACCTTTACCAAGAAAATCCCAAATGGGGTTACAAAGAGCTGGGCACAAGTGAAATGACTGAACAACAAGAACAAATAAAATACAAATGTTACAAGATATACAATTGCATTTGAAGTCTGAATCTGGAAGGGTTATGAATGATTTCCGGAATGTGGATGATAAGAGATGAAATTTAAGTTGTGGCTTCATGAGTTGAGTTGAGTGAGAATGAACATCAAGAGAAAATAAGAATTAATGCTATTGAAATTTAAGAAACAGAAATCAAGATGCTAGAACAGTTGAGGAAGGTATCATTCAGAAGACTGGCCTGGAGCTAGCCCTTGAAGAATGGTTGCTATTAGGACAGTCTTAGAAAATAAAAAGTAACCCATTTCTCCTGAACTGTATTCAAAGCATCCCAGAATATAGAAAACCCTTTTCCTTCTAAGCTCCTGGAGAATGGAGAATATGCTAATCACAGGACCTATACAATCTATACAAAGATGGATGATAAAGGCTCTAGGAAATCTCAGAAAAATTGAGATTGAATCAGGCTCAGTGATTCAATAAACAACAACACAGGCAAATATGTGTGTGAGAGAATCTTCTAGAACAGAAAGTTGTATACATAACGGAAACAGATTGGAAATCTGTCCATCAATCAATACTTGAACCAAGAATACTTGTGGGAGACAAGAGAAAAACTCTAATGAAAGTAATCATTTTAAGTATCATAAGGAATGGTCATTTATTTAGCTTGGTGACTTTTTAGTATGGCACAACTAAAGAAAGATATTCTAAGTCAGAATTGAATTTGTTGTTACACTGCCAGAAGCTATTTATTAATAATATAATAGCTGACATTTTCTAATCATTAAAGGTAGATAATATGGCAAACTGTTGAACCTGGACTCACTGGAGACCAAGGTTTGTATCTCCTTAGGCCTTTTTTTAGCTGTGTGACCATAGAACATATTTGGGATTCTTAGTTTTCTCATATATAAAATGGGAACAATGATGTCATACCTACCCCCAAGGATTGTTGTATCAAATAATTTATTACAGAGTTTATCCCACTTAATGTGTCAGACTTCCACAGGTGATGGCTTCTCTGTAAGTCTTGCCTTCTTCCTGGTATTCCCATATTCTCAGTTTCCAACTGACTCAATGTTCCATTCACCACTTGCCTTAACCACTTAAGCCTCATGTTGGAGCAAATAGAAGAAAGAGAACTTAGAAAAGGAACCATATGGTAATATCATAAAAATTTTTATCGATATATTCATAATAATTTTCTCCTTGTTAAACTCATGTTCTCAGGGTCTTGATAGCAATGTTTAGTTTTAGGAAGAAGTGGAGGGTAAAGACCCTGAGAACTTCAGGGCTCATATAATTATCCTTCACCTTAAGGCCAGCAGAAGGATCAGGAATTTCCCTTTTAGCAAATTCACTGAGTTCCAGCAAAGAAATCAATTAAATTTCTGTCTTTCTGGCAGACAGAAAATGAGTCTTCTTCATGTGTCATTAAGAGAAATCCACATATGTATTTTATATAAATTTAATTGTATAGATGTTATTTTCTTTCGTAAAGAATCTACACTCCCTGAGGGCAGGTACTGATTTGTTTTTGTCTTTGAATCTCTGTTTCTAATTTTCTACCTTTGAACCAGAGCAGATGCCTAATGAATGGTGAATGGGTAAAACTCCACCTGAGAGAGGTTATAGAGTCCAGAAAAAGGGGGAAAATATAGCTATGTTTACTAAGAAGAAGCACAGCCAATCAGGAGTCTTCTATTTCTTCATGGCCATTAATCCTTTCTCCTTCCTTCTTCCCAATTTTCCTCTCTACCATTTTCAAGTTGGCCATTAAATTGTACTGGAAATAGATGACAGTCACTGCAAGAATATTCTAATAGAAAAGTTCTCTACAGAAATATTAATGCATGTGAAATGCTTTGTAAACTTTAATGCACCTTATAATAAAACATGTGTGTTAGTTACATTTATCATGACAAAGTTCCTTTCATTTATAATTTCATCTGTCCCTTACAAAACAATCATGTGAGTTAATCAATAAAGGATTTATTATAATCTCCAGGTCATATGGATATTTTATTCTTCTTAAGATTTTCTCCTTTTTCACTTTATTGTGCAATGCCTGATATATAGGTAGCTAATTAATGCAATATTTAATTGCTTCTTTCCTGCAAGTACATGATCAGTGTTCAAATGGCTAAAAAAGCCAAGATCTATTGAAAAAAAATAGCCTTCTCTGGCAGGAAACAGTTAGAAAATTGCCAAAAAGGGAACAAATAGCTACCTGGGGTAGAATAAGTAAAATTTGGGGATTTGATGAGTAAGAGAAACCTGGAAAAATAATCAAGACAGAAGGTCTGAGAATAGATTTCAGGCTATGCTGAACTGAGGAATTATTTTAATGTACACATTGGGTATGCATTATATTCCTGGTACCCCAAACTACACTTAATAAGTATTTGTTGAAGGAGCAAATTGTTCAGCTGGACTGATTCCAGAGATATTGTACCACAGGATAGAAAGGCTTCATTTCTGTCCAACTCAGCCTGGGTCAAACTTCTCTTGGAAACCAGCCTTCATTCTAGGAAACCCAATTGAAGGTATTTAGTCTGGAAGAAAGTAGATGATTAAGGGAATAAAAGAACTGGTTTGTAAGGAAAGACTAAGGCATGGAAATAGGAATAGCTTATTTAAATGGCTAATGTGTGGTGAGTTAACAGTCAATAAATATTAAGGTGATATAAACACCAAAGAGAAGGGAGAAGGATTTACCACATTTTTTTTAGAAAGGAAATCT
Source organism: Macrotis lagotis (assembly GCF_037893015.1). Taxonomy (NCBI): domain Eukaryota; kingdom Metazoa; phylum Chordata; class Mammalia; order Peramelemorphia; family Peramelidae; genus Macrotis; species Macrotis lagotis. The sequence continues at coordinate 584,312,506 of NC_133666.1, forward strand.
GGGAGTAATGAGAAGAAATGAAGGGAAAAAAGGTTTAGAATGAATATCAAGGAAAGTCATGAGCTCTATTAGATTACAGGCCAGACTACGCAGGAAATAGTGGAAGTCTCACAACTGGGAAATTTAACAATGAGTCTGGGACCTATGGGAGGGAATGGATTGCATAGAGTCCAACTGCTCTCCTATCTAGGACCAGTGACCTAGTGTATTGTTTTCTTCTGTATTTTCTAGGATTTAGGGATTCTAAGAATCATAGTAAAAAAGTTATAAGTCAAGGCCAAAATCTGGAACAGATGTGAGCCAAAAGTTGTTTTCTCCTTGCCTAATATAATGCATGTAATATGCCTGAGATCTTTGACCTACTTTTGTCAGCTTGGAGAACATGTCTCACAGCAGAAAATATGCTATTAAATATTCTTCATAGCTTCACAAATATACTCCATATTACCTTTTGGCGATTGGATCCTTGATCTTCTTCTACTGTGATGTTGATATTATCATTACCAGATGGCTGGCTGTGTGCCTCAGGTTACCCAGGTTCATTGGTCTAACAAACAAGAAAAAAATACAAAAATTGGAATCATATTGGGTACATACATTGGAAGAAATAATTATATGTAAAAGAAATAAAATGGAGAGAGCCAGAGGGTTCTGACCTCCCATGCTGTTGAGGAAGGACTAAAAAGGTCAATGCCAAGACAACTTTGGTAGCTGACATCAGTATTATAAAGATGGATTTCATATATAAACCTCCTTTAGTGGCACTTAAAACCAACGTTTCCCAACTTTGATACCCAAAGCATCCTTTGGGTGTTATGTGATGGGGGTGGGGGCAATGTCAGTCAAGTACTATTTATTGAAAAAACTATGTTCAGACACTGTTCTAACTGCTAAGGAAATACAAGGAAAAGCAAAAACTCAGACTCTGACCTCAAGGAGATCATATTCTAGTGGATAAAATAACATGAAAATATACTATGTATCTTTAAAATTATAGAGTTCAAATAGAATAATTTCAGAAGGAAAGGACTACTTATTGGAGAGATGGGGTGACTAGGAAAGTTCTCCTAAAGAAAATAGGATTTAACCTGAGTCTAGAAGAGTGCCAGAAAAACCAGGAGGCAGAGGTAGAGGAGGGAGAGTTTTCTGTCTGAAGAGGATGCCAAGTAAAGGTGTTCAGTAGATTGATGGGATGTAGTGTGTGGGACCCCACACAGCTAGGTGTCTCGATGGATAGAGTCCCAGGTCTGGAATCAGGAAGACTCATCTTAATGAGTTCCAATCTGTCCTCAGACACTTACTAGCTATGTGACCCTGGGAAAGTCATTTAACCCATTTGTCAAAGTTTTTCTCCTCTATAAAATGAACTAGTGAAGAAAATGGCAAACTAATCTCTTTGCCAAGACATTCCCAAAATGGTCCCACAAAGAGTTGGATACAACTGAAAAATGAGTGAATAACAACAACAAAGTGTGTGAGAAGCAAGAAATCAGTCCTTAAGATAGTATATAAGCATGGAGAAAAGTATAATATGACTGGAAAAGGGTCAGTTATGAGGGGCTCTAAATACCAAAAAGTATTTTATATTTCATTCTGAAGGTAAAAGAGAGTCAATGGGGTTTATTTATAAATGAGTGACAATTAGAACTCTGCTTTAGGAAAATCACTTTTTTGGCAAAGAGATGAGTAGGGCGAACCTCTCTCATCTACAAAATATGCATATCTATCAAATAGAAAAATCTCACCAAAGTGATATTTGAATAAGCTTGTCTTTGTAAAGTTTAGTTTCAAAGTTTAGATTAATTTTGGCAACTATTTTTTCTTCCATTTTTCACAAGGAGCCTTTACATTTCCTAAACCACATTGAATCCCTCACATCACACTTCTTTATTTTCCAAATAAATAATTACTGCTGGTTACCAACTAGAGTTCTAATCAGATAGACCTCCTTTCCTACTGCCACCTGAGTCCCATGAGTTCATATAAATGATGTCTTCTGAACTCTGCTGTTTCCTTTCATGTGACAGATGGGAATGACCTATAAAATCCATCACAGAATTGCACATCAAAAATAAGAGCCAAGAACTTCTCAGAGTACACTATTAGCACCCTAAAATGTGTTTGAGAATCATTTATATCAGTCCCAAGGTCTTTCTTTCAGCATATTTTCATTTGCATATGACTTTTCTGAAGTTTAACTCCTTATATACTTCCATTGACTCTGTTGTTATTTGTTTAGTCTTCTCTCTGAACTCAAGGAAGTTTTATTCATATGAAATTGATTGATATTTCATTGATTGGTTTCTCTAGTTAAATTTATTTTAAAAATCATGACTATTGGGGACACCTAGGTGGTGCAGTGGATAGAGCACCACTTTGGAATCAGGAGGATAAGAGTTCAAATCCTATCACATACACTTCATAATTACCTAGCGGTGTGGCCCTGGGCAAGTCACTTAACCCCATTGCCTTGCAAAAAACTAAAAAGAATCATCACTATTGCTAACTCTTGGCATTTCTGTAGCAAATTAAGTGATTCAAATATAGTAATGTTGGAAGAGTAGATCAGAACTATATTTAGAGAGGAAAAGGACTTCAAAAACATAATGATAAATGTCAAATTTATCTTGTGGTTAATAAATAATAATAGCAATATTCATGATGAGGATGATGATGATACAATAACTGATATTTGTATAATTTTTAAGGTTTGGAAAGTACTTCAAAAATATTATCTCATTTTATACTCACAACATTACTGGGAAGTTGATGTTACTTTTATTCTTTTTCCAGTCCTAGAATCAGAAAGATATCTCTTCATTAGTTCAAATCTGGCCTCAGATACTTACAAGCTATACAATCCTGGGTAAGCCATTTATACCTGTTTCCCTGAGCTTCCTCATCCATTAAATGAGCTGGAGAAGATAATGGTAAGCCACTTCATTATCTTTGCCCAGAGAATCCAAATAAAAGTCCAGTGTTGTATATGACAGGAAGAACTTCCTGACTTCAGGACTGATGCTCTATCCATTGAGGTAACTAATAAACTAATCGGCCTCCTTTGGAAGTTTTTGAACATGTTCAGTTCAATTTAGTAAGTCTTTATTACATGATTTCTTGGTAATAATTACTGAAATACAATAGCTTGTATTTTATTGTTGGGAAGGCAATACATATATGGATTAGTCCATATAAATTAATGATGATGTTTGTCCTTCATTTTCAAAGAAGACCATGACATCAGGGCAGTGATGTCATTACAAGGGAGTGAATTGGATTTGAGTGAGGGGGTTCTGTGCTAAGTCACCAGCCTCACTTTCTCCTCTAGAATCATCTGGGTCCAGTGACCAGATATGAAACAGGACTAATGGATATGGCCCTGCATGCAGGGCAATCAACTTGGATCCCCAAGGTCACAAGAGGTGCCACTTGCAAAGTGTCTGAGGCTCCAGGGATGGTGCTCTATTCACTGTGCCACCTGCCCTTCATACAAACTATTAACTAGAAGGGGACACCTGAACTGTACCTTGAAGTTAGTTTAACATGCTCAGAAGTGGAGGTGATAAAGGAAAGCATTCTGGATATGAGAAATAGTCTATGTTTATGAAGGTAGTACTTGAAATGTCGTGGACAGGATTGCTTTATACATGAGAAATACTATTAATTGTTCATTGAATTGAATCAAATCACAAAAGTGGCTTTTTTATCAGAGTATTTTAAATTTATTTTGTACTGCAAACTTCTTGTCAGTTACCACTAGGTAATACTCATAATAATAGTTGGCATTTCTATTATCCTTTAATATTCTCAGAGTCCAGCATCATGCCTTATTTCATTCAATTGTCTCAAAAATCTGTTTGACTAGTACTATAGGTATTATGATTTCCCACCTCCCTTTTTTTAACAGATGGAAAAACTGAGCCTCAGAGAAGTGATGCTAATGACCTTCCTGACTCCTTGTTTATCACTCTTATTCCCTATAATACTATGCCTTAACAGGGATGATGCAGCTCTAGAATGGTAGTTTTCAAATGGGTCTTGTGAGGATTCTCCAGATGGTCCACAGATGGGGGTTTCTTATCATGTTCAAATGCAGAGTATTATATCTAGACTTTTGTTTCTGGAAAGGATTACTGATTTCCTGATCTCTCTCACTAATGTTACTGGGCAACTCATTTTCCAAACTTCATTCCTCATCCCTCCACCTGATTTCTCATTCCCAACCCACTCCACCATCCCTTACCCAGTTTTCTACCTAGCCTTTGCACTATACACTATAGAATGCCTCTTCTACTGATGTCAAACTTCCCCCCTCTTCTTTATTTTAGGTTTTTGAAAGGCAAACGGGGGTTAAGTGGCTTGCCCAAGGCCACACAGCTATTTAATTATTAAGTGTCTGAGACCGGATTTGAACCCAGGTACTCCTGACTTCAGGGCCGGTGCTTTGTCCACTATGCCACCTATTCGCCCCACTCCCCCCTCTTCTTAAATCTTTTTCTCTTCAGCTACTTACATTTATTAACTCACTAAAACCCAACTTATCTTTGATCACACCTCCCTGGCCTCCTTTTTCCAGTCCTGGCTGAACTTTCACACATTCTCCTCAGTCCCTAGTTGAAGAGAGGGAGTTGGAATTCACCTTGCTTTCCTGGGCTACTTGTATGTTCTCCCTCTTACTTCACCACTCAATAAACTCTCTTCCTCTGAGATTCATGTTAATTCATATGTATCAACCTATCAAAACCCTGTTAGCTATTCCCAGGTTGCTCTCCTTCCTTCTTCAGTGAATTTTTTCATAAATTTTTCTCTCCTCTCCAACTCATGCCTTCATATTAGGAAAATTCAATAAGCATATTGTCTTTTCCTCAGATACCCTATTGACTCATACACTCAACCTACTCTCTTCCATAAATTGATCACCTCCCCTGAGACTCACCTCAGTGACACACAAAAATGGTCATGTCCTTAATTTTTTTGTTACCCACAATCATCATTTAATAAAGATTGAAAGATTTATTTCTTCCAAAGCTCTATTCTTTCTTCTGCCAAAGTCTTTTAATGATTGTGGTTCCTCCCAATTTACACCCCTAAGCAGAGAGAGCATGGTGTACTTGGTAGAGAACTGGTGACAGAGTTAGGAAGCCTTGGTTTCAAGGTCTTGCCTCTGATATGTCTGACTCTGGGAAAGTAGTATAATCTCTTAGTGTTTTTGGCCACTAAGACTAATTTATACAGAATATGTCAGCCTACACTAACAGAGAGAATTCCCTTTATCAATGGCATCTCATTCAATCTTCTTCCCCTATGATTCTCCTACTAACAGCTTCAAGTCAGGAGTACATGGGTTCAAATCCGGTCTCAGACACTTAATAATTAACTAGCTGTGTGGCCTTGGGCAAGCCGCTTAACCCTGTTTGCCTTGCAAAAATCTAAAAAATAAAATAAAATAAAAGCTCCTCCCAGGTACCAAGATTCAAAATGCCTGATCTTTCCCCTTTCCTCAACATCTGCATTTAAACAGTTTTTAATTTTTATTGATTGTGTATCCACCACATCTCTCAAATCTTTCCCTTTATAATCTTATTATAACCATCTTTCTTCAGTATATTATCCTCTCTCATTTGATCTATTGCAATAGTCTCCCCATTGACATTTCTGCATCTTCTAGTGCCTCCCTTCTCCAATTCATCCTCCACAGAACAGCTAAAATGACCTTCCAAAAAGCTAGTCTGACAGCATCACTCTCTCAATCAAAAAAGAACTTTAACTAATCAGATAACCCTGAGCAAATATCTTAACAATTCAGTGCTCTAAATTAATCTGCATTAGTAGAAGGAGTTTCCAGATACGGAAATGAAATAAGTTCAGTCTTGAATCCTATTCCTTTGTAACATATATGCTTTTTAGTTTAGAATAGACAATCAAATATCAATATGACTATACACAAGTCACTTCAAATTCCTGGTCATCTGTATCCTCATGTTTAAAATGAAGAAGTTATATTGCATCACTTTCAAGTTTCCTATGAGTTCTAAATTTTTGAATACCACACATTCAAAAAATACTTATGTAGTGCTCCTTTTTGACAACAACTTTGTGTGGCTCAAATGAGTTAAAACAATTGATGCATTTGGTAATATAAAACCTGAATACCCTTGAATCAATTCTTGAGAAGAATCAAATTTAGATATTATCAGGATCTGAGTCCTGACTATTTGCAACATGAACCATATGATTAATAAGAATTGGAAGGCTTTCCCCTATTGAATCCCCTTGTTTTAAGGTCAGAAATTGAGTATTAAGGCAGCAAATGTATTAGTGATTGATATAAATTTTGTATCATCTGTATATATATACATATATATTTATTTACAAACATACATATATGATATATGCACACATATATTATCTATATTCATATATTTCTATACATACACATTTAATGTGCATATATTTGTACTTTTATATAAATAAATTTTATAAGTGCTGAAGAAGATGAAGAGTAGAACCTCATAGTAGAGTCTTTCTCTTAGATTGACAAGGAAGAATTAACATAGGATCATAGATTTGGAGGAGAGGAGAACTTGGGGGTAATTAAGTTCCATACCCAAATTCTAGGCATAACTACATTAATTGAATTGCCCAGGGATGGGATTAGAATTCAAATTTTCTAATAGACAGAAATTTGGGAGTGAAATCCAGGTCCACTGATTCACCTTACCATTTCTACCATGCTATGTTGTTTTCCACTCAGTTAAGATGATTCTTGTTCTGTTATGAAGAGGGCTAGAACAGTGATATCAAAATCAAATAGAGATTGTTATTTTTGGTGTTTTTCAATCATTCAGTCATATCTGACTTTTACTGACACCATGGATCAAAGCATGCCAGACCCTTCTAACCTCTATTATTTCTCAAAGACTATGCAAATTTATACTCATTGTTTCCATGACACTATATATTCATCTCCTCCTTCACCCTCCCTTTTTCCTTTTGATATCAATTTTTCTCAGCATCAGGGTCTTTTCCAAAAGTCCCATATTCTCATTATATGGTCAAAGTATTTCAGCTTCAACTTCAGCATTTGACTTTCTAGTGAATAACCTGAATTAATTTCTTTAAGTAATGACTGATTTAAGATGACCCCTGGTATTCCTTCTAATTCTGAAATTCTATGATATCAAGGGAAGGGATCCAAATTAAACTATATATATATATATATATATATATATATATATATATATATATATATATATATAGTACATGTCTGATCTTGAATAAGGTTAGCAGAATTAATTGCTCCATTTCAAAGTCACCATCTGGGGAAGCTGTACTCTTATTGCAATATTATGAGCAAAATCCAGTGCAGTAGGCAAGTTGCTAGCACCTGAGTGAGTCCCCAGTTTGAAAAGCCAATGCAGCAGATTTCTGGCCCCCAGTACATGAATCTTGGGACAGTGAAATCATGGGCCAGAAGCAGAGCTCAACTTTATAAATCATAAACTAGATAAAAAAAAGTGTAAGGAAGAAACAACAAAAAAGAGACCCTGATCATAGAAAACTACTATGGAAATAAGGAGAATTAAAACACCACTTCATAAGATAACATTAGGATAAGATCTATAGGTAAAGCCCCAGAGGGGAATATGAATTGATCTCAAAGTCAAAAAAGTCCTCCTGAAAGAGGCCAAAGAAGTTTGTAAAACTCAAATAGAAAAATTAGGGGGAAAATGAGAACTTTGCCATAAAGAGTCAACTTGGAAAAGGAAGCAAAAGATAATGACTAAAGAAAGCAATTTCTTTTAAAATTGATTTGGGCAAATAGAAAAATAAAAACAACTCTTTAAAAAAAGAATTGGTCAAATGTAAACAAAGATACAAAATCTCTGAAGAAAATAATCCTTAAAAATTAGAATTGGGCAAGTGGAAGTTAATGACTCTACAAGATATCAAACAATGTGCAGCTAGGTGCCATAGTGGATAGAGCCCCAGCCCTGGAATCAGGAGTACCTGAGTTCAAATCTGACCTCAGACACTTAATAATTACCTAGCTGTGTGGCCTTGGGCAAGCCACTTAACCCCATTGCCTTGCAAAAACCTAAAGGAAAAAAAAAGAATCAGTCAAACAAAATTTAAAATAGTGAAAAAAAGAAGAAATGTAAAATGCTTCATTGGAAAAACAACTCACCTGGAAAATAGATCCAGGAGAGATTCGTTAAGAATCACTGGACTCTTGAACACTATGATCAAAAAAGGGCCTCCACAGCATCTTTCAAGAAATCATCAAAGTGGGGCAGTTAAGTGGCACAGTGGATAGAATACCAGTCCTGAAGTCAGGAGTTCCTGAATTCAAATCTGGTCTCAGGCACTTAATAATTTCCAGCTGTGTGACCTTGGGCAAGTCACTTAACCCTATTGCCTTAAATAAATAAAATTAAAATAAAGAAATCATCAGGGAAAATGTCAGTTATACAAAATGAGAGATAAAAATGTCATTGAAAGAATCCACTTGAAAGAGATCACAAAATAAAAATGCCAGGGAATAGTGTAATCAGGATCAAGATCAGATCAAAGAAAAAAATCCTACAGGCAGCCAGAAACAAACAACTCAAATATCAAGGATCCAAAGTCAGGATTGCACAGGACTTTAAAAGCTTCATCATTAAAGGATCAAAGGGCATGGAATTTTGTGTTCCAAAGGGCAAAAGATCTTGGATTGCAACCAAGAATCAACTCCCCAGAAAAACTGAGCATACTCTATCAGGGGAATGACAGAATTTTCAGTCTTCCCTAATGAAAAGACCAGAGCCAAAATGAAAATTCAATCTTCAAATCCAAGACTCAGGAAATATTTAAAAAAGTAAACAGAAAAGGAAAAAATATTATTCAATAAGTCTAAACTGTTTAGATCCCTACACAGGAAGATACTTGTAACTCTTGAGAATTGTATTTTTGCTAGAGGATATATTCTTAGATAAAAGGATGAGGGAGAAGTTGGTTTGATGTTATGATATTTAAAAATTAAGCTATTTTTAAAAAGATTGTACTGGGAAAAGAGGGAAGGATGAGACAGAATAGAGTAAATTGCAAAACATGAAGAGAAACAAAGTACCTATTATAGTGGAAGGAAAGAAAGGAGGGGTGAATTCTCTCATTGGCTCAAAGAAGTAACTATATTACATTCAGATTGGTAATGAAGTTAATCTTACCCTACAGAGAATTAGAAGAGAATAGGCGAAAGAAAAAGTAGGCAAGGTCTGATAGAATGGAGGGAAGGAGGGGAAAAGTGACAGAAAAGGGAATGGGGGCTGATAGAAGAGAGGGCAGATTGAGAGAGGGGTAAGAAGCAAAACTCAGGTGAAGAGGAATAAAGTGAAAGGGGAGAGAAAAGTACAAACATGGAGGGGAAGAAATGGAGAGTGATACAGAGTTAGCAATCATAACTGACTATGTGAATGAGATGAACTCTCCCATAAAACATAAGTGGATAGCAGTGGATTAAAAACCATAAAAATATGGGACTCCAAATCTTATAAAAATATTATCAAAAACTATCTTTACATGTTATTAAAATAAAAAGAATAAATGTGATCATGTAAAACATTCTACAAATCTATTTTTATTTTCACATTTCACATTTTCACCCTTTAAAAAATGTATTTAAGGCAATGGGTTAAGTGACTTGCCCAAGGTCACACAGCCAGGCAATTATCAAATGCCTGAGGTCACATTTGAACTCAGGTCCTCGTGATTCCAGGGCCAGTCCTCTCTCTATTGCACCACCTAGCTGTCCCTCTCTACGCTTTTTTTGAAGTTCAGAGATAAAGGGTCTGAGAACAAGTCACCTTCCTATTCCCAGTCTTTGATATTTAATGTCCGTGGATTATGGTATAGGGAAATAGCATCTTTGTAATAATTATATGTATATGTATATATGTATATATATATATATATATATAAAACATTTACATTAGATAAATATATACTGATAATTTAAAATCTTTATTCATTTTATTATTGTTGTCTGGCATGTTTATAATAAGAAAGATTCTCCCCTTAATATTTTTACTTTTGATATCATGACAAATGAAAAAATGGTCAACAGATGTTTCCTCTCTGAAGTCCATTACCACTTGGGAGATTAAAATTCATTGCTTACTACTGGAAAGATAATAGACTATTTTTATATAGATTGAAAAGAGACTAGGACTATGGGTTTTTATAGATTGACTTGACTCTACCCATAACTGGCTATGGATCTTTGGGTAAATCACTTGTCTTTTGAGCTTCTTTGCTTGTAAAATGATGACCTTGAACTTGATCATTTCTAAGATTCTTTTCAGCCCTGATGATTCTAATGAATCTATGAGCAGATCCCATCTGCTGCCCGAGTTAATAAGTTGAAAAGTTTAAAAGCTGCCCGAGGACTTTAGGGAGACTCTCTCTGGGTCACATCCCAACTTCTCCTAGATGCACATGCCCTAGTTTACTTCCTTTACATGCCCTTCATTATGGAGATAGGGTGGAGGAGTGGAAATGAAACTAATAACATCCGATGTGCGTTCTACAAAGACCGAAACTGGAGCCTCTGAATAAATTGGAACCACATCAGATCCAGTATCAGCCTGAATAAAAACAAAGGAAGCCCTGGAGGATGCAAAAAGTCCCACACGCAGATGGACAGTTCAAAATTAAGTACTCACATATGAAAAAATAGAGCCAATTCTCAACCATATAGATATGATATATCCCTACCGATGAGACACAAGCATTCCAAAACAAGAGTTCAGACTAGAACTGAGATGCCAGTATCAAGGTTAGATGGATTAGAGGCTGAAATGATCTTGATGCAATGTCACAGATCTAGAGCAGAATGAATGAAGTTGTTTTGATCTCACATGATTTCTGGTGTCCTGTTCTACAGCCATACCTTCTGCTTTGCATTGAATTGCTTGAAACCATGAAAATCCAAACTGATAGGCCTTTTACCTACAAGAGTTCATTTTTATAGATTCAGAGCAGGAAAGGATCTTAAGGAGAGGATGCTGGAGTACTAGAATAAGAAGTGCACTGGTTTGACAATTAATGTATCTGTATTCAGATTCTGCTTAGGCAGTTTCTTGTGTGACTTTTATTAGTTCATTTCACCACACCAGAACTCAGTTTTGTCTTCTGTAAAATGAAGGACTTGTACCAGATTGTTGCTAACATCTCTTGCAGCTCTGGATCCCTGGTTTCCCTTTCCATCTTTCAGTCACTTTATGGATAGGGAAAAACAGTTAGTAAATAGCAGCACTATGAGCCTAGGTCCTCTGACATCTTTATGGCAGAAATGCTAAACCCTTAGCAAATATTCTGTCACCTTCTCTGAAAAGACCCAATCTCAGTGATCCAGAAGGGGAGCAAAATCAACCAGTGAGTTTATAGATTTATAAGGAGTGATGCCTTTTCTTTGTTGGGAAACAGCAAAGAAATAAATTTTCTGTAAAAAAAAGTTCTTATTTGCATGGTGTTTTAAGTTTTCAAGGGTTTTCTTATTGTACAGATAAGGAAACTGAGGCTGACAAATTGGTGGATCTCTTTATCTTCCTTTATTTGGCATATCCAATCCTTTATCAAATCTTATAAATCGTGCTTAGTGAACATCTCTCACATTTCTTCCCTTCTCTCTTCACTAACAAATTTATCAACTTAGCTCAGGATCTCATCACCTCTCACCTAGACTTTCCGGCATTTCTCCTCTTTAATTTCTGAATTTTACAGATTCCAAATAGTCCTAAAGCACAGAATTAACTATGCCACTCTCTTTATGCAATAGACTGAACTGGCTCCCTTTAGAATAAAAGACAAATTTTCCTGTTTGACATTTCAGGTCCTTTACAATATGAAGCCCACCTTCCCATTCCCACTGTAGCAATCTTATCTTATTCTCTCTATTTATGCCACAATCAAGTCAAAGTAGTTTTCTTACTGTTTTTTACATATCCCCTCATTACCTATCTGCATGCATTTGCAAAGGCTGCTCTCATGTAAGGAATGCCATCCCAATTTACCTCTGTCTCTTAGAATCCTCAGTTTCTATCAAAACTCAACTCAGAAGTCAATTCTTTTTTTTATTTTGAGGCTGGATTTGAACTTGGTCCACCCTACATCTAAGCCTGGCACTCTTACTAATGTGTCACCTACTTCTTTTTCAATCCTTACTAACTTCTAATCTGTTTCCTAAAAAAAAAAAAACCTTATATTTACATGTACATATTTACTTTACATTACTTACATGGTTGCATGTTTTCTTTTATTTAGAATGTATGCACAAAAGGGAAAGAATGATTTCCTTGTTTTTCTGAGTATCCCCAGTTCCTGCTATAACGTCTGTAAGTAATAGGCACATAATAAACATTTGGTTTGTGGATT